>NW_027597062.1:0-108000 GCF_964194155.1 Cetorhinus maximus
GGGGAGGGAGGGGGAGGGGGGGATGTTGGGTAACGACAGTCCGTGCCTTACCTCCTCCTCCTCTTTCATGTGCGGGATGAAGTCTTTGGTGAAAGCGTCGAGTCGCTCCTTCAGTTGCCGGCTGTAGTTCAGCTGCTCGTATTCATTCTGCTGGAGGGAAAGAGAGAGAGATCGCAGCCCAGAGACAGAAACCAAGACAGATCCCCTGGAGGGTGGGGGTGTGTGTGAGGCATACACCGTCGAAGGAACAGAGGGACCGATACCTCAGCCACAGGCAGCCCTAGTGATTTTGTGGGGGTGGGCTGGAAGCAATGGGGTACGAGGGTTTTTAAATTAATTTACGGGGTGTGGAATTCGCTGGCCGGGCCCAGCATTTACTGCCCATCCCTAATTGCCCCCTTGAGAAGGTGGTGGGTGAGCCGCCTTCTTGAGCCGCTGCAGTCCCCGTGTGGTGTAGGTACACCCACAACGCTGTTAGGGAGGGAGTTCCAGGATTTTGACCCAGCGACAGTGAAGGAACGGCCGATATATTTCCAAGTCGGGATGGTGAGGGGCTCGGAGGGGAACTTGCAGGTGGTGGTGTTCCCCATTTGTCTGCTGCCCTTGTCCTTCTAGGTGGTAGAGGTGGTGGGTTTGGGCGGCGCTGTCGAAGGAGCCTTGGCGAGTTGCTGCAGTGCATCCTGTAGATGGTACACACACACTGCTGCCCCTGTGCGTCGGTGGTGGAGGGAGTGAATGTTTGTGGATGGGGTGCCAATCAAGCGGGGCTGCTTTGTCCTGGACGGTGTCGAGCTTCTTGAGTGTTGTGGGAGCTGCACTCATCCAGGCAAGTGGGGAGTATCCCATCACACTCCTGACTTGTGCCTTGTAGATGGTGGACAGGCTTTGGGGAGTCAGGGGGTGAGTTACTCTCCGCAGGATTCCCAGCCACTGACCTGCTCTTGTAGCCACAGTATTTATCTGGCTGGGTCCAGTTCAGTTTCTGGTCAATGGTAACCCCCAGGATGTTGATAGTGGGGGATTCAGTGATGGTAATGCCATTGAATGTCAAGGGGCGATGGTTAGATTCTCTCTCGTTGGAGATGGTCATTGCCTGACACTTGTGTGGCGCGAATGTTACTCGCCACTTGTCAGCCCTGAGCCTGGATATTGTCCAGGTCTTGCTGCATTTGGACATGGACTGCTTCAGTATCTGAGGAGTCGCGAATGGTGCTGAACATTGTGCGACCATCAGCGAACATCCCCACTTCTGACCTTATGATGGAGGGAAGGTCATCGATGAAGCAGCTGAAGATGGTTGGGCCGAGGACACTACCCTGAGGAACTCCTGCAGTGATATCCTGGAGCTGAGATAACTGACCCCCAACAACCACAACCATCTTCCTTTGTGCTCGGTGTGACTCCAACCAGCGGAGAGTTTTCCCCCTGATTCCCATTGACTCTGGTTTTGCTCGGGCTCCTTGATGCCACACTCGGTCAAATGCTGCCTCGATGTCAAGGGCAGTCACTCCCGCCTCACCTCGAGAGGGGGGGGAGAGTTACTTACGCAGAGGAAATATGCTTGTGGAATGGGCAAGTGAAGGGGAAAGGATCGTCTCTCGCTCCCTGGCTCTTACCTTGAAGTTCTTGAGGCCCTTCTCGAAGAGGCGGAGCATGTCGGAGAGCTTGTTGTCCGAGTGGACGTTGGAGACGGAGCTGTTGCACACAGACAGGGCGCGGAGCCGGTGCTGCAGCTCGTCCATGATGTACTCGTTCTCGATCTGCTCGTGCGACTTGAACTCGGTGAAGGTGGCATAGAGCGAGGTCAGCAACGCCTGGAAGTCCCGGCTGTTCGAGAAGTTGGTGTTTGAGAGCTGCCGGGAGAGGGGGGGTGGGGGTAGAGAAAGAGAGAGAGAGAGAGAGAGAGAGAGGAAACTTAGTCCCTCGGCGATGAGGTGTGGAGGCGATAGGAGGTGGGAGTTGAAGGGGTCTCAAAGTGCCATGCGGCAGTAAAGAAGGATTCATGCCCGGGAGGGAAACATGCAGGGAGGATATTATGGAACGATATTGCTGGTATAAAATCAACAGGGCTTCGCATTTACTCACCCAATGGATAACGGGGGTCCCTCAATCAAGGAACATTTCAAGAAGTCATTTTAAAAGACATTTCTACCTCCCCCTGCTCCTCCCCCCACCCCTGCCCCCCCACTCAATCAAAGCGCTACGCAGCGGCCTCACTGTTAGATAGATAACTGCTCGGAGATTTCTGGGGGGGTCAGGGTGTCGAACTCGGGTCTGCCCTCTCGGGTTTGACATAACAGATCCTGCTCCGGGAGGGGTGAGGGTTTTCGAGGGTGTCCTCGGGGAGAGGGTGGGGCGGGAAGAGGGGGGGGGTGCAGCGGAGGGTCTCCTTGGGGAGGTGAGGGAGTGGAGGGTGTCTGGAGGGGGAGGGTGTGCAATTCATGGTGTCCTCAGGGGTGGGCAGGAAGGGTGAAGTGGAGCGTCTCCTCGGGGCTGGGCTGGGCTGGGGAGGGGGTATCGAGGTGGGGTGAGTATCGGGATAACTTAGCCCAGTGACCAACATGGCCCCCACTGAGATTAAAAAGCAAAGGACTGCGGATGCTGGAAACCCAAAACAAAAACAGAAACAGAAATACCTGGAAAAACTCAGCAGGTCTGGCAGCATCGGCGGAGAAGGAGCACAGCTGACGTTTCGAGTCCTCATGACCCTTCAACAGAACTAAGTAAAAATAGGAAAGGGGTGAAATATAAGCTGGTTTACGGGAGGGTTGGGGGGGTGTTGGGACAAGAAGCCAGTGATAGGTGGAGATAACCAAAAGATGTCACAGACAAAAGGGACAAAGAGGTGTTGACGGTGGTGATATTATCTAAAGGAATGTGCTCATTAAGGGTAGAAAGCAGGACGAGCAAGGTACAGATAGCCCTAGTGGGGGTGGGGGGTGGGGTGAAGGGATCGAAATAGGCTAAAAGGTAGAGATAAAGCAATGGGTGGAAATACACTTAAAAATAATGGAAATAGGTGGGATAGGGAAAATCTATATCAATTATTGGAAAAAAACAAAAAGGAGGGGGAAGAAACGGAAAGGGGGGTGGGGACGGAGGAGAGAGTTCATGATCTAAAGTTGTTGAACTCAGCAGGACTTCCGGGCTGAATATTGAGTTCAACAATTTTAGATCATGAACTCTCTCCTCCGTTCGTCCCCACCCCCACTAGGGCTATCTGTACCTTGCTCGTCCTGCTTTCTACCCTTAATGAGCACATTCCTTTAGATAATGTCACCGCCGTCAACACCTCTTTGTCCTTTCTGTCTGTGACATCTTTTGGTTATCTCCACCTATCACTGGCTTCATGTCCCAACACCATCCCCGCCCTCCCCTTAAACCAGCTTATATTTCACCCCTTTCCTATTTTTACTTAGTTCTGCTGAAGGGTCGTGAGGACTCGAAACGTCGACTCTTTTCCTCTCCGCCAATACTGCCAGACCTGCTGAGATTTTCCAGGTATTTCTGGTTCTGTGTTGGTCCCCACTGAGAGTTGGCCAACCCCGCGTTGCCTGCTGGGGGTTGTAGTTCCACCGTCACAAAAAGGGGGAGTGGAACTACAACTCCCAGTGGGCGCCTCGGCGGCGCATGCGCGATACGTCAGCAGCGTCCGGGCAACGCATGCGCCTTGCGGCTCCTCCTGCCTCTCCCGCCGGCGCCTGCGCACTCCCGCTGCCCGAGGCCCTCACTCCTTTCCTCCCAACCCCCCCCTCCCCGCCTTCCCGGAGCTAATCGAGGCCCCGCTTAGGCCTCAGGCTTTCGTTTCACGCATGAAACCTCGACTTCCCTTCTCTCCCTTCCCGCCCGAGAGGGTCTTCGCACCCCTCCGCCCGGTAACAACCTTCTCGGAGTAAAGGTTCACCAGCTTCTTCATGCGCCAGTGCGGCGCCGAGAAGACGTCCACCTCCTCCGGGAACGGCGCCATCTTTGCCCGGGACCATCCGCGGAGGACCGTCCGCAGCGCCACCAGGCGGGCGGGAGGGGCAACTGCGTCCCCCTGACTCGGGAGGAGTAGCCGCAGCGCCACCAGGCGGCCGGGAGGGGCAACTGCGTCCCCCTGACTCGGGAGGAGTAGCCGCAGCGCCACCAGGCGGCCGGGAGGAGCAACTGCGTCACCCTGACTTGGGAGGACTAGCCGCATCGCCACCAGGCGGCCGGGAGGGGCAACTGCGTCTCCCAGGCTTGGGAGGACCTCCTGCAAGCGCCACCAGGCGGCCTGGAGGAGCAACTACGGCCTTGACTGGGAGGACCTGTCGCAGCGCCGCCAGCCGGCCTGGAGGAGCCACTGCTGCTCCTTGACTGCGAGATCTGGCCGCATCGCCCCCAGGCGGACAGGAGGTGCCACTGCGGCTGCTAATTGGGAGGACAGCCTTCTGGAGGGGCAATTAGTGATGGGCAATAAATGCTGACCTAGCCAGCGATGCCCACATCTCGTAAATGATAGGCCGGGAGGAGCGGCATTTTGACTCCTTGACTGGGAGGAGACGGGCCGCAACCCCGCCAGGCGACCCAGAGGAGAGTCATGGCAGTCCTGGTGGTTCAGGACACCTGAGTTCCCTATCTCGGCCTGGTTGCCCTCCTCTCAATGGGTAACAGGAGTCGTCGCATTTAAAACAAATTCTCGGATATGCACTGCAAGCGCCGTAACCTGCAGGGATTACAAAGCAAGAGCTGGAACGTGGGATTAGGCTGGATGTCTCTGTCCCAGCATGGCCAATGGGCCAGATGGACCCTTTTTTTTATTCACTTACGTGATGAGGGCATCACTGGCTAGGCCAGCATTTATTGCCCATCGCTAATTGCCCCCTTGAGAAGGTGGGGGGTGAGCCGCCTTCTTGAGCCGCTGCAGTCCCCGTGTGGTGTAGGTACACCCACCGCGCTGTTAGGGAGGGAGTTCCAGGATTTTTTCCCGTGTGGTGTAGGTACACCCACCGTGCTGTTAGGGAGGGAGTTCCAGGATTTTGTCCCGTGTGGTGTAGGTACACCCACGGCGCTGTTAGGGAGGGAGTTCCAGGATTTTGACCCAGCCGCAGTGAAGGAACGGCCGATATATTTCCAAGTCGGGATGGTGTGTGTGGGACTCGGAGGGGAACTTGCAGGTGGTGGTGTTCCCCATGTGTCTGCTGCCCTTGTCCTTCTAGGTGGTAGAGCTGGTGGGTTTGGGCGGCGCTGTCGAAGGAGCCTTGGCGAGTTGCTGCAGTGCGTCTTGTAGATGGGACACACACTGCTGCCCCTGTGCGTCGGTGGTGGAAGGAGTGAATGTTTGTGGATGGGGTGCCAATCAAGCGGGGCTGCTTTGTCCTGGATGGTGTTGAGCTTCTTGAGTGTTGTGGGAGCTGCACTCATCCAGGCAAATGGAGAGTATCCCATCACACTCCTGACTTGTGCCTTGTGGACAGGCTTTGGGGAGTCAGGAGGTGAGTTACTCTCCGCAGGATTCCCAGCCTCTGACCTGCTCTTGTAGCCACATTATTTATATGGCTGGTCCAGTTCAGTTTCTGGTCAATGGTAACCCCCAGGATGTTGATAGTGGGGGATTCAGTGATGGTAATGCCATTGAATGTCAAGGAGTGATGGTTGGATTCTCTCTTGCTGGAGATGGTCATTACCTGGCACTAGTGTGAATGTTACTGGCAACTTTTCAGCCCAAGCCTGGATGTTGTCCAGGTCTTGCTGCATTTGGACATGGACTGCTTCAGTATCTGAGGAGTCGCGAATGGTGCTGAACATTGTGCGATCATCAGTGAACATCCCCACTTCTGACCTTATGATGGAAGGAAGGTCATTGATGAAGCAGCTGAAGATGGTTGGGCCGAGGACACTACCCTGAGGAACTCCTGCAGTGATATCCTGGAGCTGAGATGACTGACCTCCAACAACCACAACCATCTTCCTTTGTGCTCGGTATGACTCCAACCAGCGGAGAGTTTACCCCCTGATTCCCTTTGACTCCAGTTTTGCTAGGGCTCCTTGATGCCACACTCGGTCAAATGCTGCCTCGATGTCAAGGGCAGTCACTCTCACCTCACCTCGGGAGTTCAGCTATTTTGTCCATGTTTGAACCAAGGCTGTAATGAGGTCAGGAGCTGAGTGGCCCTGGCGGAACCCAAACTGGGCATCAGTGAGCAGGTTATTGCTAAGCAAGTGCCGCTTGATAACACTGTTGGTGACCCCTTCCATTGCTTTGCAGATGACCAAGAGTAAGCTGATGGCTGGACCTGTTAATGGCCGACTTGGCCAGGCCCAGGCTCATGAGGAGGTCCTCCTCCCTCCGCCCCAGGTGCCTGTTGATCAGGAATGCCAGTGTTGTAGCTGTACTGGACTGTACGGGAACAGCTTGGCTAGGGGCGCGGCAAGTTCTGGAGCACAAGTCTTCAGTTGCCAGCATATTCATTGTCCATCCCTAATTGCCCTTGGACTGAGTGGCTTGCTGGGGCCATTTCTGAGGACAGTGGGTCTGGAGTCACATGTAGGCCCAGACCGGGTAAGGATGGCAGATTTCCTTCCCTAATGGGCATTAGTGAACCAGATGGGGTTTTACAACAATCGATGATAGTTTCACAGTCAACATTACTTATGTAGAAGGGTGAACACTTCTCAGGTCCAGAATGTAGTCATTACTGAGACATGGGGTCCGGGACAACATAGATTGGGACCTAATATTGAAGGGCTCATGGACATGTGGAAGTACAGGAAGTTAGGAAAAGGTGGAGGGGCGACTCTGTTAATTAATCATGGTATTAGCCAAATAGAGAGAGGGATGACCTAAGTTCAGGGAACAGGATGTGAAAACAGTTTGGGTAGAGATGAGAAATGATAAAGGCAAGAAGTGACTGGTGGGAGCGGTGTACAGGCCCCCTATCAGTAACCACACAGGATGTAAAGGAAGAAATAATGGGAGCTTGTCAGAAAGGTAAAGGTTGGGGGGATTTTAATCGAAATATAGGCTTGAAAAATCAAATGGGTAAAGGCAGCCTCGATGAGGAGTTCATAGAATATTTGCAGGATAGCTTCTTAGAGCAGCATGTTCTGGCATGAAACAGAGAGCAGGTTATACTAGACCTGGTATTGTGCAACGAGATAGGAATAATTAATGACCTTATAATGAAGGTACCCCTCGGTAGCACCAATCATAATATGGTTGAATGTTACATTCAGCTGGATGGAGAGAAGAGTAGGTCTAAGACTAGTATTTTAAACTTAAACAAGGAAAATTAAGTGGCATGAAAGCAGGGCTACCTAAAGTGAACTGGCAAATTAGGTTAAGGGATAGAGTGGCAAACATTTAAGGGGATATTTCAGAATACACAGCATAGATAAATTCCAACGAGAAAGAAAAATTCCAAGGGGAGGATCCACTATCTGTGGTTAACTCCGAAAGTTTAACTGGGAGGCGATGGTGTAGTGGTATTGTCGCTGGACCCAGGGTAATGCTCTGGGGACCTGGCACAATTTGAACTCCAATTCTAATAATAACCATTGTTGATTGTTGTAAAAACCCATCTGGTTCACTAATGTCCTTTAGGGAAGGAAATCTGCCATCCTTACCTGGTTTGGCCTAGATGTAATGTCACATTTGAGTCACATTTAGGGATGGGCAATAATAGATCCCATGAATGAATTTTTTAAAAAGTTAAAAGATAGTACTTAAAGAAAAAGCATACAATTGCACAAAGATGGGTGGCAGGTCAGAAGATTAGACACATGAAGGATAGCAAAGAATGACAAAAAGATTATGTGGGAAAAATTGGAGTACAAGAGAAAGCTAGCTGGAAAAATAATGACAGATAGTAAGAGTTTCTATAGATCTTTTAAAAAGAAAAGAGTTAACTAAGTGAGCCTTGGTCCTATAGAAAGTGAGTCTGGGGAATTAGTAAGGGAAAAGAAGGAGATGACAGATGAATTGGACAGGTATTTTGCATCGGTTTTCACTGCAGAGGATACAAGTAACATTCCAGAAATAGCTGTAAATCAGGAAATGGGAGGGAGGGAGGAACTCAAGAAAATTACAATCACCGGAGATGTGGTACTGAGCAAATTGTTGGAGCTGCGGACTGACAAGTCCCTGTCTCCTAATGGACTTCATCCGAGGGTCTTAAAAGAAGCTAGCGAATAGTTGATGCGTTGGTTTTAATTTTCCGAAACTCCTTAGATTTGGGGAAGGTTCCATTAGATTGGAAAATAGCAAATGTAACTCCTTTATTCAGAAAGGGAGGGAGACAGGAAGCAGGAAACTACAGGCCGGTGAGCTACTCATCTGTCAGAGGGAAAATGTTAGAAACGATTATTAAATGTTACAGCAGGGCACTTAGAAAAATTCAAGGCAATCGGGCAGAGTCAACATGGTTTGGTGAAAGGAAAATCATAATTAATTGGAGCTCTTTGAAGGAGTCACGGGCTGTGGATAAAGGGGAGCCGGTGGATGTACTCTACTTAGATTTCCGGAAGGCATTTGATAAAATGCCACATCAAAGGTTATTGTGGGAAATAAAAGTTCATGGTGCGGGGGGGGGTAACATATTGGCACGGATAGGAGTTAATGGGGAACAGAGACCCAAATTTTCCCCTCGGCGATTTGGGGGCGGGGCCCGCTCGCCGAGGGGAAAATGACGTTGGGAGGAACCCCCGACGTCATCCTGGTCCCTTTAAATATCGAGGAAGGCGGGCGGGACAGCGAGATCAGCTGTCCGCCCGCTGACCTGTCAATGGCCAATTGAGGCCATTGAGAGGGTAATTAAGGTCGTTTAAATGCCCTGCCCGTCCAATCTTAAGGCTGGCGGGCAGGCCAAGAGCCCCGGTGGGCTTCTGATAGAAGCCTCATCCATTGGCGGGATGAGGTTTGATGTCCGTATTTAAAAACTCTAATAAAGCCTATGTGCTTCTTATTAACATGTCCCGTCTCGTGTGACATCGTCACGTGAGGGGGACATGTTAATAATTGTTATATTTTTCTATTTTTAAAGTCTTTTTTTAGAATGTCAGTAATCTCCCTGAGACAGCACTTAGTCTCAGGGAGCCGTGCGCTCGTTCATGGGCATGCGAAAGACCAAGGGCAAAATTCTGCCCAGAGAGTAGGCATAAATGGGTAATTTTTCTGGCTGGCAAGATATAACAAGCAGTGTGCCACAGGGGTCAGTGCTGAAACTCTTTTGAGTACATTCACAGTTTTTGGTTTTCGGGAGTGGGACATGAACCCACAACCCTCTGATTCAAAGGTGAGGGTGCTATGAACTGAGCCACAGCTGAACCCTCAGTGCTTTACAATTTATATCAATGACTCGCATGAAGGGACCAAAGGTACGGGTTGTTAAATTTTACTGATGACACAATGACAGGCAGGCAAGTTAGTTGTGAAGGGGGAAAAGGAGGCTGAAAAAGGATATAGATAGGCTTAGTGAGTGGGAAAAGGTCTGGCAGATGGAGTATAATGTGGACAAATGTGAAATTGTCCATTTCGGCAGGAAGATTGAAAGAGAAACATATTATCTAAATGGTGAGAGATTGCAGAGCTCTGAGGTGCAGAGGGATCTGGGTGTCCTAGTGCATGAATCACAAAAGGCTGGTATGGAGGTACAGCAAGTCATTAGGAAAACTCATAGAAAGTTATCGTTTATTGGGAGGGGAGTTGAATATAAAAGTAGGGAGGTTATGCTTCAGTTGTACAGGGCACTGGTGAGACCACATCTGGAGTACTGTGTACAGTATTGGCCACCTTATTTAAGGAAGGACGTCAATGCATTGGAAACCGTTCAGAGAAGGTTTACCAGACTAATACCAGGAATGGGCGGGTTGTCTTATGAGGGAAGGTCGGACAGGTTAGGCTTGTCTCCGCTGGAGTTTAGAAGAGTAAGAGGCGACTTGATTGAAACCTTTAAGATCCTGAGGGGGTCTTGGACAGGGTGGATGTGGAGAGGATGTGGAAGAATCTAGAACGAGGGGGGTCACTGTTTAAAAATAAGGGGTCGCCCATTGAAGACGGAGACGAGGAGAAATTATTTCTCTCAGAGGGTCGTGAGTCTTTGGAACTCTCTCCCTCAAAAGGCGGTGGGAGCAGAGTCTTTGAATATTTTTTAAGGCCGAGGTGGATGGATTCTTGATTAACAAGTTGGGGGGTGAAAGGTTATCGGGGGTGGGTGGGAATGTGAGGTCGAGGTTATAATCGGATCAGCCATGACCTTATTGAATGGGGGTAGCAGGCTCGAGGGGCCAAGTGGCCCACTCCAAATTCATATGTTCGTATAAGGGTCTGGCACATACAGGATTAAAGTGGGACTGAGTGCAATACCACCCACGCGGTGATATAAGAAGGCACATGACCCAAACCCAGACCTCGGGTTGAGCAGAGATGAGTAAAGACCAAGAAATGGAGAAAGTTCCTTACCTTGTGCCATTTACTATACAGATACAAAGTAGTTAATAAAGACTTGCTGCTCGCCTACGGAAGGCTACGAAGACTTGTTTAAGAGACACCGTTCTGTAGCCAACACCCTCCCACCACAATACAACAGAGGGGGTACAATAGTACAACACTTGAGCGTTGCTGAGAAAAGAGACATGTCTAAACTTTTTGATTTGCACTCATCGGGACACTTGCAAGAAAAGAATACCAATGTCAGGGGGAAAACAACAATTTATACTCTCTGTGAAGAGAGCGCCGATTGGTCGGCAAGTGGCGTTGCCATGGAGAATGCACCACTGATGGTGACTGACGGTTAACTGCCAAGCCTTGTTTGAAATTTAAACCAGGCAGCTTGACCCTGATTGGTCAAGGCGGAATGGGTCAGCGAATGGCTGTCCCTTACGTTGTTTGGCTGAAACAGGCACAATGTGGGTACATGTTCTTTCTGTCTGCAAAGAGCGGGGCCCTGTGTGTTAATATGTGTAGCTTCCAGTACATGCAGATGTGCCAAATTGCAACTCCAGGCTCTACAAACTATCATCGATTGCCATTTAAAATAAAAAAAACCCCATCTGGTTCACTAATGTCCAGTAGGGAAGGAAATCTGCCATCCTTACCCGGTCTGGCCTACATGCCCCATTGAAATGTTCAGTTTGAGGGTAATTAGGGATGGGTAACAAACGCTGGCTTTGCCAGTGATGCCCATGTCCCATGACGGGAAAATAAATAGGGGAGACAGCCCAATTTCCCAGCCTGCTTTTCACCTTCATGGCTGTGTCCAGGTGCTCAGAAGTAGGAACCTGGAAACATCCGGTCTACTGCCTTTTAAAGGGGGCTAGAAGTCTCCAGCCTCCATGTACACCCTGGATTGCTTGAAATGAGCGCATGCCCTAGAAATTACCCAGGCGAAGATGGGTATCGTGTTTTGTGCTGAGTAACACAGCCCTTCCTGGTTTCAAAATCCTTAACAAAAATGAGGAACCTAAAGGAGAGCATTGAGTTGGAGGAAGGAGCGCAGTTCTGAACTCTTGTCGCTCGCAATGACATCACAGAGCAGAGCCGTACGACCGCGCGTGCAGCAAACGCAGCTGAAGTTCCTTAGGAAGAGGACGTCTCAGCATGTCTTAATTGTAATTCACATTGCAAGCTACCAGAAGCTGTTAGTATCAGGTGACCTGTGGCAGCCATCTTAAGTCAATCCTTTCAAAGCAGTTTGCTTCTCTGTTTTATATTCTCGTCCTCTCGAAATGTTGGCATTTATTTGAGGTTTCATAAGGCTCTGGTCAGACCACATTTAGAATATTGTGAGCAATTTTGGGCCCCGTATCTCAGGAAGGATGTGCTGGCCCTGGAGAGGGTCCAGAGGAGGTTCGCGAGAATGATCCCAGGAATGAAAGGCTTAACATATGAGGTACGTTTGAGGACTCTGGGTCTATACTCGATGTAGTTTAGAAGGATGAGGTGGGGGGATCTGATTGAAACTTACAGAATACTGAAAGGCCTGGATGGAATGGGACGTGGGGAAGATGTTTCCATTAGTAGGAGAGACTAGGACCCGGAGGCACAGCCTCAGAGTAAAAGGGAAGACCTTTTAGAACAGAGATGAGGAGAAACTTCTTTAGCCAGAGAGAGTGGGTGAATCTGTGGAATTCATTGCCACAGAAGGCTGTGGAGGCCAGGTCATTGAGTGTATTTAAGACCGAGATAGATAGGTTCTTGATTGGTAAGGGGGATCAAAGGTTATGGGGAGAAGGCGGGAGAATGGGGTTGAGAAACTGATCAGCCATGATTGAATGGCGGAGCAGACTCGATGGGCCGAATGGCCTAATTTCTGCTCCTATGTCTTATGGTCTTATGTTTCTTTCCAGAGTGCTTACCCTTGTCCTGCTATTATCACATTCTGCTTTCTGATCTTAATGCCCCCATCAGTATCTCCTTTAGCCATTATCACTACCATTAACACCCCTTTGTCCTTCTGTCCATGACAATCTCTGGCAATCTCTCCTTTGCCCCCACCTATCAGTGACCTTCTATCCAGCTTCACCTGCTCCACCCCTCCTTAAACAGTATAAATTTCATCACATTTCTACTCCTCCTTAGCTCTGAAGAAGAGTCATACGGACTCGAAAGGTTAACTTTGGTTTTTTGCCTCTCCGCCGATGCTGAGTTTTTTTCCCCAGCATTTTATGTTTTTGTTTCAGCTTTCCAGTATCAGCGGCATTTTGCTTTTATCAGTATCTGTTTATTCAGCCGGTAGAATTGAACTTTCGTATCCAACGCACGCACAAGTCACACCATCGTGACTGTAGACAATCCTTAAGATAAAAATAAAGTATAAAATAACAAAAGGATTGCACAACTCCCTTCAGTATTCAAATAATTACAATACATTGCGAAACGTAGGTCAGAAGCTGGGAATCCTGCGCTGAGTCACTCACCACCTGACTTGCCAAACCCTGTCCACCATCTACAAGGCACAAGTCAGGAGTGTGATGGGATACTCCCCACTTGCCTGGATGAGTGCAGCTCCCACAACACTCGAGAAGCTCGACACCATCCGGGACAAAGCAGCCCCCGCTCGATCGGCACCCCATTCACAAACATTCGCTCCCTCCACCACCGACGCACAGGGGCAGCAGTGTGTGTGTACCATCTACTCGCCAAGGCTCCTTCGACAGCGCCGCCCAAACCCACCAGCTCTACCACCTAGAAGCACAAGGGCAGCAGACACACGGGGAACACCCACCACCTGCAAGTTGCCCTCCGAGCCCCACTCACCATCCCGACTTGGAAATATATCGGCCATTTCTTCACTGTCGCTGGGTCAAAATCCTGGAACTCCCTCCGTAACAGCGCGGTGGGTGTACCTACACCACACGGGGACTGCAGCGGCTCAAGAAGGCGGCTCACCCCCACCTTCTCAAGGGGGCAATTAGGGATGGGCAACAAATGCTGGACTAGCCAGCGATGCCCACACCCCATGAATGAGTGAAATAAAAATTTTACAGAATAAAATGATAGGTCTACAGCGATCTGCATTAATGTCCACAGATTGTATGTCACCTGGAGTATTGTGTGCAGTTTTGGTCTCCTTACCTAAGGAAGGATATACTTGCCATAGCGGGAGCGCAGTGAAAGTTCATAGGAACATATGAGCATACGAAATAGGAGCAGAAGTAGGCCATTCGGCCCCTCGAGCCTGCTCCGCCATTCAATAAGATCGTGGTTGATCTTCTTGTGTTCCGAATTCCACATTCCCATTTAACCCTGATAACCTTCGATTCCCTTGCCTAGAATCTATCTCCCTCCGCCTTAAAAATATTCAATGACCCCGCCTTCTGGGAGTTCCAAAGTCGCACAACCCCTCTGAGGGAAAAAATCTCTGTCCTAAAAAGGGCGACCCCTAATTTTAAAACACTTTCCCCCTAGTTCTGGACTCACCCACAAGAGGAAACTTCCTCTCCACATCCACCTTGTCCAGGCCGTTGCATAATTACTGGAATCTTCCACACTCAGGAGAGAGGGGTTTTAAGTCTTGTCTCGTTCAGGCTAGGAGCTATTCTGCTGCACTGCTTCTCACACAAAACCTGGTCACCTGGTCAGGAACCAATTAAAACATTATTGACAGGCAGCTGCCTTGGTCCAGGACTCCTTTCCGGCACCATCCTGTCTTTCATGACACACTCCGTTCCAGGACTGCAACATTGTATATATACCTCCCACCCTGTTCCAGTGGGCAGGTCTTTCAAACTGCAGCCATTGTAATTTTAATCCACAATCCAGCAGAAAATAAAAAGTATGTGATTGCAATATGTTCTTTACATATTGCAATCACAAGCCCTTCCTCATCTGTCTTACGGGTCTGTTTATGGGATTTTAAGATTCCACATGTCATAAGTTACCTTCCCAGGTCTCTACCTATGGTCCAGGTTTCTGAGACAGACGGCAAATTTTAAAAGATTTAAAATTTAAAAAGTGCAAAGTCACTTTGAAGTCTGAGAGGTGAAAATTTCTCTCGAGGGTGGAGTGGTGGGAAAATGCAAAGGAGTTTTTCTCTTAAATACCTTTATTTGGAGGGAAAAGATGCAATTCCTCATTAAGTCCAAAACAAGAAGTTTGAGATTGCAATTATTATGTAGAATAGAATCGCGGAGCTGGTCCAGCACAGAAGAAAGCCATTCAGCCCATCGTGACAGTGGTGACTCTCCCAAGGAGCAGTTCACATACCGCCACTCTCCTGCCCTTTCTCCACACTCCCGTACAAACCTCCTTTTCAGGTATTTAGAAAATGTAGAAACATTTGCAGCACGAAAGGAGGCCATTCTGCCCATTGTGTCTGCATGTGCCGGCCAAAAAAAAAACGAGACACCCAACCTAATCCCATTTTCCAGCGCGCTGATCCAAACAAAGTCTGAGATTGCAATTATTAAGTTGTGCATTGCGCCCTGTCCAACTCCACAGCAGCTTGTGGGACAAACATTCCCTGGTTCATTCCTCCTGTGACTAAACAGAGTCAGCCTGCCTGGTTTGAATTTGAACGAAAGCTTGGCGGTTAACTGTACACTGGTGCTCTCTGTATGGCAACGTCTCAACCAATCAGAGTCCAACCAATCAGCACTCTCTTCTTGTGCAGTATAAATCATTCCCTTTGAAATCTGGTATTTTTGCAATCCTGCCCCGATGAGTGTAAGGCATTTTTTTCAGCAATGCTCAAGTTCCCTAATACCAAGTGACTAATAATTAAATTGGTGCGCTAGTCCAAAATAAATGAGATTGCAAGTATTAAACTGGTGCACTAATTGCAAAATAAATGAGATTGCAATTATTAAATTGGTGCACTAGTTGTAAAATAAATGAGATTGCAATTATTAAATTGGTGCACTGATTGTAAAATAAATGAGATTGCAATTACTAAATTGGTGCGCTGATTGTAAAATAAATGAGATTGCAATTATTAAATTGGTGCGCTGATTGCAAAATAAATGAGATTGCAATTATTAAATTGGTGCGCTGATTGTAAAATAAATGAGATTGCAATTATTAAATTGGTGCGCTGATTGTAAAATAAATGAGATTGCAATTATTAAATTGGTGCGCTGATTGTAAAATAAATGCGATTGCAATTATTAAATTGGTGCGCTGATTGTAAAATAAATGAGATTGCAATTATTAAATTGGTGCGCTGATTGTAAAATAAATGAGATTGCAATTATTAAATTGGTGCGCTGATTGTAAAATAAATGAGATTGCAATTATTAAATTGGTGCGCTGATTGTAAAATAAATGCGATTGCAATTATTAAATTGGTGCACTGATTGTAAAATAAATGAGATTGCAATTATTAAATTGGTGCACTAATTGTAAAATAAATGAGATTGCAATTATTAAATTGGTGCACTAATTGTAAAATAAATGAGATTGCAATTATTAAATTGGTGCACTAATCGTAAAAAGGTTGAGGTTGTAATTATTAATTTGGTGAACTAATTGCAAAAAAGAATTGAGATCGCAACGATTAAGTTGAGGCACTAATTGCAAAAAAGATTTGAGATTGCAATCATTAAATTGGTGCACCCATTGTAAAAAAGGTTGAGGTTGTAATTATTAATTTGGTGAAATGATTGCCAAAAAAAATTGAGATTGCAATGGTTAAATTGGTGCACTCATTGTAAAAAGGCTGAGGTTGTAATTATTAATTTGGTGAAATGATTGCAAAAAAAAAAATTGAGATTGCAATGGTTAATATTGGTACACTCATTAATTGCAGGGAAATAAAATATTGTTTCCCATACCGGGAGTCGAACCCGGGCCGCCTGGGTGAAAACCAGGAATCCTAACCGCTAGACCATATGGGAAGCTGAAAGATCAGGGCACGCAGGCGCTAGATGAGGCTAAGTAGCGGCCTAGTAAGGCAGGCCTTCTGATGACGCGGCTTCGCGCGGTCATGGCGAAACCGTCAGGAGCTTTCGGAAACCCCTGCATTCGACCTGCCATTATAAACCACCTCGCATGAGAAAACCTGTCGGGTCTCTCCCTTATTTTAATCGCGTTTAAATAAATATATATATTTTAAAAGAACCCCCTTCGGCCGCCCGCTCTCGGTGTGTCATGGCGGAATTTGTAGTCCCTCGGCGCGCCCCCCCGCCATCTCCCCAAGCCGCCTGGCGGCCAGAGCGGACTACAGTTCCCAGAGGGCTCCGCGGTCGGCGGCGGAGTGCATGCGCGAAGAGGAGCGGGGCGGGGGGGGGGGTGGGCCTCCGGGCTGTCGGCGGAGCGAGCATGCGCGGCGACGGGAGGGCCGGCGCGCTAACGGGAGGGAGGTGGCGCATGCGCTCCTCCGAAGGAGGGCCAACTTGGCTCCCCTCTCCCCACAATGCACTGCGGTCCATGGCCAATTTTGGGTTAAATCTCTCACAGGGTCCTTTCAATGTTCACAGATTGTGGCCCCTTCTTTTTTTCTGCTTGTTCTTTCACAGGGTGAGGGATCGTCCAGCATTTGTTGCCCATCCCCAATTGCCCCCTTGAGAAGGTGGTGGGTGAGCCGCCTTCTTGAGCCACTGCATCCCTATAGCGTAGGTACACCCACCGTGCTGTTAGGGAGGGAGTTCCAGGATTTCGACCCAGCGACAGTGAAGGAATGGCCGATATATTTCCCAAGTCGGGATGGTGAGGGGCTCGGAGGGGGAACTTGCAGGTGGTGGTGTTCCCCATGTGTCTGCTGCCCTTGTCCTTCTAGGTGGTAGAGGTGGTGGGTTTGGGCGGCGCTGTCGAAGGAGCCTTGGCGAGTTGCTGCAGTGCATCTTGTAGATGGTACACACACTGCTGCCCCTGTGCGTCGGTGGTGGGGGGAGCGAATGTTTGTGGATGGGGTGCCCATCAAGCTTTGCCCTGGACGGTGTCGAGCTTCTTGAGTGTTGTAGGAGCTGCACTCATCCAGGCAAGTGGGGAGTATCCCATCAGACTCCTGACTTGTGCCTTGTAGATGGTGGACAGGCTTTGGGGAGTCAGGAGGTGAGTTACTCGCCGCAGGATTCCCAGCCTCTGACCTGCTCTTGGAGCCACAGTATTGATTTGGCTGGTGTGTTAAACTGTATCTGCCGTGTGTCTGCCCAGCTTGTCCACATGTCCGTGTCCTCCTGAAGTCTGTTACCATCCTCCTCACTGATTACTTACATTGCCGAGTTTTGTATCATCTGCAAACTCTGAAATTACACACCAGAAGGGAAAACCAGGATAGCCTGGGAAATGACTGGTACTGGTCTTATCCACCTTAAAATGGAACACCAGTTCGGACCAGTCATTTCCGGGTTTTATAGATTTCTTTCCTTCACCGTCAGCCAAATTGCCTCTTTCTCCCCCATTTTCAATAATTTTTATACCTGGTAAAGAGGAAAGAAAACGACAGAAAAAAACACCATCTTTTTCAAATTTCCCGATGATTTCTCTCCAGGGTTAGAAGCGACAGCGGCCTGGAAGAAAATTGGTGGTGGCGTAAACAGTGAGGAGGAAAGCCATAGATGACAGGACGATAGAGATGGACTGGTGAGATGGGCAGAGCAGTGGCAAATGGAGTTTAATCCTGAGAAGAGTGGGGTGATGCATTTTGGGAAGGCATATGGGATACTTGCCTTTATTAGCCGAGGCGTAGAATATAAGAGCTGGGAGGTTATGTGGGAACTGTATAAAATGCTGGTTAGGGCCACAGCTGGAGCAGTGTGTGCAGTTCTGGTCGCCACACTATAGGGAGGATGTGATTGCACTGGAGAGGGTGCAGAGGAGATTCACCAGGACGTTGCCTGGGCTGGAGTGTTTCAGCTATAAAGAGAGACTGGATAGGCTGGGGTTGTTTTCCTTAGAGAAGGCTGAGGGGGGAGCTGATTGAGGTATATAAAATTATGAGGGGCGTAGATAGGAAGAAGCTTTTCCCCTTAGCGGAGGTGCCAATAACCAGGGGGGCATGGGTTTAAGGTAAGGGGCAGGAGGTTTAGAGGGGATTTGAGGGAAAGATTTTTCACCCAGAGGGTGGTGGGATATCTGGAACTCACTGCCCGAGGGGGCTGGAGAGGCAGAAACCCTCACAACATTTAAGAAGTGTTTAGACGAGCGCTTAAAACGCTATAGCATCCAGGGCCACGGGCCAAGTGCTGGCAAATGGGATTAGAATAGATAGGGGCTTGATGGCCGGCACGGACTGGATGGGCCGAAGGGCCTGTTTCTGTGCTGTGTAACTCTGTGGAGATTGACCTGGAGACTCCAGCACAATCATCATAAGACCATAAGACATAGGAGCAGAAATTAGGCCATTCGGCCCATCGAGTCTGCTCCGCCATTCAATCATGGCTGATAAGTTTCTCAACCCCATTCTCCCGCCTTCTCCCCGTAACCTTTGATCCCCTTACCAATCAGGAACCTATCTATCTCGGTCTTAAATACACTCAATGACCTGGCCTCCACAGCCTTCTGTGGCAATGAATTCCATAGATTCACCACTCTCTCTGGCTAAAGAAGTTTCTCCTCATCTCTGTTCTAAAAGGTCTTCCCTTTACTCTGAGGCTGTGCCCTCAGGTCCTAGTCTCTCCTACTAATGGAAACATCTTCCCCACGCCCACTCTATCCAGGCCTTTTGGTATTCTGTAAGTTTCAAATCACAGAGGGTTGGCAACCCCACTCGAGGTTGTTAATATATATAAGACCATGAGATGTAGGAGCAGAAGTAGGCCATTTGGCCCATCGAGTCTGCTCTGCCATTCAATGAGATCATGGCTGAACTGATAATCCTCAACTCCCCTTTCCTGCCTTTTCCCCATAACCCTTGATTCCCTTACTGATTAAAAACCTGTCTATCTCAGCCTTGAATATACTTAATGACCCAGCCTCTACAGCCCTCTGCGGTAAAGAATTCCACAGATTCACTACCCTCTGAGAGAAGAAACTCCCCCTCATCTCTGTCTTAAATGGGCGACCTCTCAGTCTGAGATTATGCCCTCTGGTCCTAGACTCTCCCACAAGGGGAAACAACCTCTCAGCATCGACCCTGTCAAGCCCCCTGAGAATCTGATATGCTTCAATAAGGTCGCCTCTCATTCTTCTAAACTCCAATGAGTACAGGCCCAACCTACTCAACCTCTCCTCATAAGAAAATCCCTCCATCCCCGGGATCAACCTAGTGAACCTTCTCTGGACTGCCTCCAATGGCCAGTATATCTTTCCCTAGATAAGGGGACCAAAACCGCTCACAGTATTCTAGGTGTGGTCTAGCGCCTTGTATAGCCTGAGCAAGGCTTCCCAATTTTTATTCTATTCCCTATATCAGTGATCCTAATCCCTGGGGAACACCACCGTACTGTAATGGAGTTCCCCCAGGGGTCTGCGTTGGGACCCTTGCTCTTCCTGACACGCATATTCATGACCTGGATCTCGGGGTACAACTTAAAAATTCATGGGGGAAACCGAAATTGCGGGGCTGTGAGGAGGTTAGTGCAGGGACACAAAAGCAAAACACTGCAGATGCCGCCAACCTGAGATAACCCCGACAGAAATTGCGGGTGAATTCTGTCTGAAGAAGTGTCAGACGGACTCGAAACGTTAACTCTGTTTCTCTGTCCGCAGACGCTGCCTGACCCACAGCTTTTTCCAGCATTTTCTGTCTTTAATTCCTAAAGGACAGAGACCAGTTGGTGGAACGGCTGGACGGGTGACAGGTGAAGTTTAACACGGAATAATGTGAAGTCGTCCATTTTGGTAGGACGAATGCGAAGAGACAATGTAAAATAAAGGGTACAGTGGGTGCAGGAGCAGAGGGAGCTGGGGGTATATGTGAATAAATCATTTGAAGATGGCAGGACAGGTTGAGAGAGCGGTTAATAAAGCACACCCAGTATCCTGGGCTTTATTAATAGGGGCGTAGAGTGCAAGAGCAAGGAGGTTATGTTAAACCTGCGTAAAACACTGGTTCAGTCCCAACTGGAGTATTGTGTCCAGTTCTGGGCACCGCACTTTAGGAAGGATGTGAAGGTGTTAGAGAGAGAGAGTGGGAAAGGTTCTCTAAAATGGTTCCAGACTAAAGCTCCCTCTACACCGTCCCCATCAAACACGCCCAGGACAGGTACAGCACGGGGTTAGATACAGAGTAGAGCTCCCTCTACACCGTCCCCATCGAACACGCCCAGGACAGGTACAGCACGGGGTTAGATACAGAGTAAAGCTCCCTCTGCACTGTCCCCATTAAACACTCCCAGGACAGGTACAGCACGGGGTTAGATACAGAGTAAAGCTCCCCCTACACCGTCCCCATCGAACACTCCCAGGACAGGTACAGCACGGGGTTAGATACAGAGCAAAGCTCCCTCTGCACTGTCCCCATTAAACACTCCCAGGGCAGGTACAGCACGGGGTTAGATACAGAGTAAAGCTCCCCCTACACCGTCCCCATCGAACACTCCCAGGACAGGTACAGCACGGGGTTAGATACAGAGCAAAGCTCCCTCTGCACTGTCCCCATTAAACACTCCCAGGACAGGGACAGCACGGGGTTAGATACAGAGTAAAGCTCCCTCTACACCGTCCCCGTCAAACACTCCCAGGACAGGTACATCACGGGGTTAGATACAGAGTAAAGCTCCCTCTACACCGTCCTCATCAAACACTCCCAGGACAGGAACAGCACGGGGTTAGATACAGAGTAAAGCTCCCTCTACACTGTCCCCATCAAACACTCCCAGGACAGGTACAGCACGGGGTTAGATACAGAGTAAAGCTCCCTCTACACCGTCCCCATCGAACACTCCCAGGACAGGTACAGCACGGGGTTAGATACAGAGTAAAGCTCCCTCTACACTGTCCCCATCGAACACTCCCAGGACAGGTACAGTACGGGGTTAGATACAGGGTGAAGCTCTGAGAGGTGAGAAAGTATGAACGAGGCTGAGTCACAGGGTTCAGCGTGTGTTACACGTGTTTACTGAAGGTTCTGGTCAAGCAGTTTCGGTCGGACATTAAGAAACAAACATGCATGTTCGAGAAGCGCGGGAGCTCCAGCTGGGAAGCGGGTTTTCATGCATCCGGGATCTCCGATTGTGATGATCAGGTCTTGACGTTCGCCCAAGGCTTAAGTCAGGCCCGTGTGGCGGCCACTGACGACCTTCGACCCTCCCGCCCGTGACATCACCTATTGTCCGCCGGCCGGTGACATCGTCGGGGTGGGACAGCCCACTCAGGGAGGAGGAGGAGGAGGGGGGTGGGTGGGTTCATGCTGGAAGGGTCAGCCCTCGCGATTTGGGGAGGAGGGGAGGAGGTGGGTGTGGGTGGGGTTGGGGGTCGGGGAAAATGTGGGTTTTAGCCCCGCCTCCCCCTCCGCCACTCGGTCCCTCTCCCTCCGTCTACTCACCGCCTCCACCCACCACCCCCCCCCCCCCCCCCCCCCACAAACCCCCAACCCACCCACGTCTCCATGGCCACCACCAAGATGGCCGCAATTGCCCCCTCCGTGGCTGGGGGTGGGGGATGGGAGGGCCGTTCGGGGGAAGGGGTTTAAATTGCCCCCCACATCCCGGAGGTTGGCATGGGAAGGTTCCCCCTGCGCCTCCCTCTCAAGCTCACCCCGATGGGTCGCCACGCTGGGGCTATTTGGCTGCAGAGGCGGCGTACGAATTCTGAACGCCCCCCCCCGGAGCAGTCCAACGGTGCGGAGGTGGTGGGGGTGGGGTTGCAGAGGGAGCATACTGCATTGAGGAGGCTGCTCGACTTCTCAAACCTCCCCCCCACCCCCAACCCCCAGGTCAACCCCATCTCCCCAACAACAACCCCCCCTCCCCTCAATACCTACACCCCGGATGACACTCGGTGCCGTCGGCCATTTTGATCCACCCCCGCCATTGTCGAAGCCCTTTCCCCCACCCCGCCCCACTCAAAGGCGTCAGGCGAGAGAGAGGGAGGGTGCAGCCTCTACCCCCCACCCCGAACAGGGACGGGGCGGAGAAGGTGGGACACAGCGGGAGCCGCCTTGGGGGATCCGGTCAGGGGGGGGGACCATCGCCAGGTGGTCGCCGGGAGACGCCCGAGGGAAGCGGCAGCGAGCGCCCAGGGGGAGGTGCCGGAGAAGGGGAGCGGGCCAACAAACACCGGGATGGACGCCAGGAGGATGAGGAGGAGGTGGGAGGCGGGAAGGGTCACGTCGTCGGGGACATCCAGACCACGTCACAGCAGCTGGGGACAAATCAACAGAGACACAGAGTTAACTGGGGGTGAGGTGGGGGTGGTGTTGGGGTTGGCTTTGAGGGGGTCGCCCATTCCCTGCGCTGTGGTCACCGGGGGATGAGGGATTGAGGGGGCAGGAGAAATTCCTTCCCTCCGAAGGGGGTGTCAATGATTGTTCAGGGGGGCTATTCGACTAGGTGGGCAATGCTGGAGGCCCTGAGGACCTCCAGGGTTCAGTCCAAACACAGTCAGCCCCCCCAGCTCCCTTCCGCGGGCAAGTGACCAAGATGGGCGCCTCGACCCCCCTGGCCGCTGACCTGAGACCCGCCTGCACTCCTCGCGCGCCTCTCCCCGAAACTCGGCCGCTCCCAAAGCGCCTCACCACCAAAGGAGGAGCTCCTCCGATTTCCGGGTGAGGCCGGTGGCGACGTGGCGAGGCCGGCGGCCCACTGGCGCACAGCAAGATCCCACGGGGCAGCCAAGGCCGATGGCCGACCCAGGTCATCTGTTTCGCTCGTGTGGGTTGAGGGAGAAGCACTGGGGCCCCAGCGCACCCGGGAGACGTCTTTCCCAATCCCCCCCACACCCACCGACCTCCCCTTGCTCTTCATCCAATAGAGGCCGTGCGATTATTTACGCCCAACTGCGAGGGCTGGCAGGGGCCTCAGGTTTGACCTCTCATCTGACCCTCCGACAGTGCGGCGCTCCCTCATCACTGACCCTCCGACAGCGCGGCGCTCCATCAGCACTGACCCTCCGTCAGTGCGGCGCTCCCTCAGTATTGACCCTCCGACAGTGCGGCGCTCCCTCAGCACTGACCCTGCGACAGTACGGCGCTCCCTCAGCACCGACCCTCTGACACTGCGGCGCTCCCTCAGCACTGACCCTCCGACAGTGCGGCGCCCCCTCAGCACTGACCCTCCGACAGTGCGGCGCTCCCTCAGCGCTGACCCTCCGACAGTGCGGCTCTCCCTCAGCATGGACCCTCCGACAGCGCGGCGCTCTCTCAGCACTGACCCTCCGACAGTGCGGCACTCCCTCAGCACTGACCCTCCGACAGTGCGGCGCCCCCTCAGCACTGACCCTCCGACAGTGCGGCGCTCCCTCAGCGCTGACCCTCCGACAGTGCGGCTCTCCCTCAGCATGGACCCTCTGACAGTGTGGCGCACCCTCAGTACTTGCCCTCCAACAGTGCGGCGCTCCCTCAGCACTGACCCTCCGACAGTGTGGCGCTCCCTCAGCACTGACCCTCCGACAGTGCGGCACTCCCTCAGCACTTACCCTCCAACAGTGTGGCGCTCCCTCAGCACTTATCCTCCGACAGTACGGAGCTCACTCAGCACTGACCCTCCGACAGTGCGGCGCTCCCGCAGTACTGACCCTCCGACAGCGCGGCGCTCCCTCAGCACTGACCCTCCGACAGCGCAGCGCTCCCTCAGCACCGACCGTCCGACAGCGCGGCGCTCCCTCAGCACTGACCCTCCGACAGTGCGGCGCCCCCTCAGCATGGACCCTCCGACAGTGTGGCGCACCCTCAGTACTTGCCCTCCGACAGTGCGGCGCTCCCTCAGCACTGACCCTCTGACAGTGCGGCGCTCCCTCAGCGCCGACCCTCCGACAGTGCGGCGGTCCCTCAGCACTGACCCACCGACAGTGCGGCGGTCGCACAGCACTGACCCTTCGACAGTGCGGCGCTCCCTCAGCACTGACCCTCCGACAGCGTGGCGCTCCCTCAGCACTGACCCTCCAACAGTGCGGCGCAGCCTCAGCACTGACCCTCCGACAGTGCGGCGCTCCCTCAGCACTGACCCTCCGACAGTGCGGCGCTCCCTCAGCACTTACCCTCCAACAGTGTGGCGCTCCCTCAGCACTTATCCTCCGACAGTACGGAGCTCACTCAGCACTGACCCTCCGACAGTGCAGCACTCCCTCAGCACTGACCCTCCGACAGTGCGGCGCTCCCTCAGCACTGACCCTCCGACAGTGCGGCGCTCGCTCAGCGCTGATCCTCCGACAGTGCGGCGCTCCCTCGGCACTGACACTCCGACAGTGCGGCGCTCCCTCAGCGCTGACCCTCCGACAGGGCGGCGCTCCCTCAGCACTGACCCTCCGACAGTGCGGCGCTCCCTCAGCACTGACCCTCCGACAGTGCGGCGCTCCCTCAGCACTGACCCTCCGACAGTGCGGCGCTCCCTCAGCACTGACCCTCCGACAGTGCGGCGCTCCCTCAGCACTGACCCTCCGACAGTGCGGCGCTCCCTCAGCACTGACCCTCCGACAGTGCGGCGCTCCCTCAGCACTGACACTGATGGGTTCTCAGGGCGCTGGGACTCAGGAGCTGAAATGTGCTCTCCCCGGTATGTGGATGAAGACTGAGTAAACCCTGACACCCACCACTAAGTTCAATGCTTAATACAGTCGCGCCTGAACGGTCCCCACTCCGACACTGCACGTGAAAATTACCTCTCCTGATTGGACTTTGGCTTATGTGCTCATCGATGCCTCCTCATTCTCGGTGCCAAGCTGCAGTTTGCACATGTGACGTACAACAGCCGTGGCATTGAATGCCCTCTGCAAGAGGCAAAGCATTTCATCACATCATATCCTGCCCAAGGAGAGCGGTGTGAGGTACATCAGAGTGTTACAGTGAGTGGTGTGGGATATATCAGAGTGTTACAGTGAGGGGTGTGTGATATATCAGAGTGTTACAGTGAGGGGTGTGGGGTATATCAGAGTGTTACAGTGAGGGGTGTGGGGTATATCAGAGTGTTACAGTGTGAGGTGTGGGGTATATCAGAGTGTTACAGTGAGTGGTGTGGGATATATCAGAGTGTTACAGTGAGGGGTGTGTGATATATCAGAGTGTTACAGTGAGGGGTGTGGGGTATATCAGAGTGTTACAGTGAGGGGTGTGGGGTACATCAGAGTGTTACAGTGCGGGGTGTGGGATATATCAGAGTGTTACAGTGAGGGGTGTGTGATATATCAGAGTGTTACAATGAGGGGTGTGGGGTATATCAGAGTGTTACAGTGAGGGGTGTGGGGTATATCAGAGTGTTACAGTGAGGATGTGGGATATATCAGAGTGTTACAGTGAGGAGTGTGGGATATATCAGAGTGTTACAGTGAGGGGTGTGGGATATATCAGAGTGTTACAGTGAGGGGTGTGGGGTATATCAGAGTGTTACAGTGAGGGGTGTGGGGTATATAAGAGTGTTTCAGTGAGGGGTGTGGGGTATATCAGAGTGTTACAGTGAGGGGTGTGGGGTATATCAGAGTGTTACAGTGAGGGGTGTGGGGTATATCAGAGTGTTACAGTGAGGGGTGTGGGGTATATCAGAGTGTTACAGTGAGGGGTGTGGGGTATATCAGAGTGTTACAGTGTGAGGTGTGGGGTATATCAGAGTGTTACAGTGAGGGGTGTGGGGAATATCAGAGTGTTACAGTGAGGGGAGTGGGGTATATCAGAGTGTTACAGTGAGGGGTGTGGGGTATATCAGAGTGTTACAGTGAGGGGTGTGGGGTATATCAGAGTGTTACAGTGAGGGGTGTGGGGCTTATCAGAGTGTTGCTGTGAGGGGTGTGGGATATATCAGAGTGTTACAGTGAGGGGTGTGGGGTATATCAGAGTGTTACACTGACGGGTGTGGGATATATCAGGGTGTTACAGTGAGGGGTGTGGTATATATCAGAGTGTTACAGTGAGGGGTGTGGGGTATATCAGAGTGTTACAGTGAGGGGTGTGGGGTATATCAGAGTGTTACAGTGAGGGGTGTGGGGTATATCAGAGTGTTACAGTGAGGATGTGGGATATATCAGAGTGTTACAGTGAGGGGTGTGGGGTATTTCATAGTGTTACAGTGAGGGTTGTGGGGTATATCAGAGTGTTACAGTGAGGGATGTGTGGTATATCAGAGTGTTTCACTGAGGGGTGTGGGATATATCAGAGTGTTACAGTGAGGGGTGTGGTATATATCAGAGTGTTACAGTGAGGGGTGTGGGGTATATCAGAGTGTTACAGTGAGGGGTGTGGGGTATATCAGAGTTTTACAGTGAGGGGTGTGGGGTAATTAGAGTGTTACAGATAGAGGTGTGGGGTATATCAGAGTGTTACAGTGAGGGGTGTGGGGTAATTAGAGTGTTACTATGAGGGGTGTGGGATATATCAGAGTGTTAAAGTGAGGCTTGTGGGGTATATCAGTGTTACAGTAAGGGTAGTGGGATATATCAGAGCGTTACAGTGAGGGGTGTGGGGGATATCAGAGTGTTACAGTAGGGGGTGTGGGGTATATCAGAGTGTTACAGTGAGGGGTGTGGGGTATATCAGAGTCTTACAGTGAGGGTTGTTGTTTATATCAGAGTGTAACAGTGAGGGGTGTTGGGTATATCACAGTGTTACAGTGAGGGGTGTGGGGTATATCAGAGTGTTACAGTGAGGGGTGTGGGATATATCAGAGTGTTACACTGAGGGGTGTGTGATATATCAGAGTCTTACAGTGAGGGGTGTGGTATATATCAGAGTGTTACAGTGAGGGGTGTGGTATATATCAGAGTGTTACCGTGAGGGGTGTGGGGTATATCAGAGTGTTACAGTGAGGGGTGTGGGGTATATCAGTATGTTACAGTGAGGGGTGTGGGGTATATCAGAGTCTTTCAGTGAGGGGTGTGGTATATATCAGAGTGTTACAGTGAGGGGTGTGGGGGATATCAGAGTGTTACAGTGAGGGGTGTGGGGTGTATCAGAGTGTTACAGTGAGGGGTGTGGGGTTTATCAGAATGTTACAGTGAGGGGTGTGAGTATATCAGAGTGTACAGTGAGGGGAGTGTGGTATATCAGAGTGTTACAGTGCGGGGTGTGGGGTAATTAGAGTGTTAAAGTGAGGGGTGTGGGTTTTATCAGAGTGTTACAGTGAGTGGTGTGGGGTATATCAGAGTGTTACAGTGAGGGGTGTGTGATATATTAGAGTGTTACAGTGAGGGGTGTGGGGTATATAAGAGTGTTACAGTGAGGGGTGTGGGGTATATCAGAGTGTTACAGTGAGGGGTGTGGGGTATATCAGAATGTTACAGTGAGGGGTGTGGGGTAATTAGAGTGTTATAGTGAGGGGTGTGGGGTATATCAGAGTGTTACAGTGAGGGGTGTGGGGTATATCTGAGTGTTACAGTGAGGGGTGTGGGATATATCAGAGTGTTACAGTGAGGGGTGAGGGGTATATCAGAGTGTTGCAGTGAGGGGTGTGGTGTATATCAGAGTGTTACCGAGAGGGGTGAGCGGTATGTCAAAGTGTTACAGTGAGGGGTGTGGGGTAATTAGAGTGTTACAGTGAGGGGTGTGGGGTATATCAGAGTGTTACAGTGGGGGGTGTGGGGTATATCAGAGTATTACAGTGAGGGGTGAGGGGTATATCAGAGTGTTACAGTGAGGGGTGTGCTGTATATCTGAGTGTTACCGTGAGGGGTGTGCGGTATATCAGAGTGTTACAGTGAGGGGTGTGGGGTATATCAGAGTGTTACAGTGAGGGGTGTGTGATATATCAGGGTGTTACAGTGAGCGGTGTGGGGTATATCAGAGTGTTACAGTGAGGGGTGTGGGATATATCAGAGTGTTACAGTGAGGGCTGTGGGATATATCAGAGTGTTACATTGAGGGGTGTGGGATATGTCAGAGTGTTTCAGTGAGGGATGTATGGTATATCAGAGTGTTTCACTGAGGGGTGTGGGATATATCAGAGTGTTAAAGTGAGGGGTGTGGTATATATCAGAGTGTTACAGTGTGGGGTGTGGGGTAATTAGAGTGTTACAGTGAGGGGTGTGGGATATATCAGTTTGTTACAGTGAGGGGTGTGGGGTAATTAGAGTGTTACAGTGAGGGGTGAGGGATATATCAGTTTGTTACAGTGCGGGGTGTGGGGTATATCCGAGTGTTACAGTAGGGGGTGTGGGGTATATCAGAGTGTTACAGTGACGGGTGTGGGGTATATCAGAGTGTTACAGTGAGGGTTGTGGGGTATATCAGAGTGTTACAGTGAGGGGTGCGGGGTATATCAGAGTGTTACAGTGAGGGGTGTGGGGTATATCAGAGTGTTACAGTGAGGGGTGTGGGGCTTATCAGAGTGTTGCTGTGAGGGGTGTGGGATATATCAGACTGTTACAGTGTGGGGTGTGGGGTATATCAGAATGTTACAGTGAGTGGCGTGAGATATATCAGAGTGTTACAGTGAGGGGTGTGGGGTATATCAGAGTGTTACAGAGAGGGGTGTGGGGTATATCAGAGCGTTACAGTGAGGGGTGTGGGGTATATCAGAGTGTTACAGTGAAAGGTGTGGGGTATATCAGAGTGTTACAGTGAGGGGTGTGCGGTATATCAGGGTGCAATAGTGAGGAATGTGGGGTATATTAGAGTGTTACAATGCGGGGTGTGGGGTATATCAGTGTTACAGTGAAGGGTGTGGGGTATATAGGGGTGTTAAAGTGATGAATGTGGGGTATATCAGAGTGTTACAGTGAGGGGTGTGGGGTATATCAGTGTTACAGTGAGGGGTGTGGGGTATATAGGGGTGTTATAGTGAGGAATGTGGGGTATATCAGAGTGTTACAGTGAAGGGTGTGGGGTATATCAGTGTTACAGTGAAGGGTCTGGGGTATATCAGAGTGTTACAGTGAGGGGTGTGGGGTAATTAGAGTGTTACAGAGAGAGGTGTGGGGTATATCAGAGTGTTACATTGAGGGGTGTGGGGTATATCAGTGTTACAGTGAAGGGTCTGGGGTATATCAGAGTGTTACAGTGAGGGGTGTGGGGTAATTAGAGTGTTACAGAGAGAGGTGTGGGGTATATCAGAGTGTTACAGTGAGGGGTGTGGGGTAATTAGAGTTTTACAGTTAGGGGTGTGGGGTATATCAGAGTGTTACAGTGAGGGGTGTGGGTTATATCAGAGTGTTACAGTGAAGGGTGTGGGGTAATTAGAGTGTTACAGAGAGAGGTGTGGGCTATATCAGAGTGTTACAGTGAGGGGTGTGGGGTAATTAGAGTGTTACAGTGAGGGGTGTGGGATATATCAGAGTGTTACAGTGAGGGGTGTGGGGTATATCAGAGTGTTACAGTGAGGGTTGTGGGATATATCAGAGTGTTACAGTGAGGGGTGTGGGGTATATCAGAGTGTTACACTGACGGGTGTGGGATATATCAGGGTGTTACAGTGAGGGGTGTGGTATATATCAGAGTGTTACAGTGAGGGGTGTGGTATATATCAGAGTGTTACAGTGAGGGGTGTGGGGTATATCAGAGTGTTACAGTGAGGGGTGTGGGGTATATCAGAGTGTTACAGTGAGGATGTGGGATATATCAGAGTGTTACAGTGAGGGGTGTGGGGTATTTCATAGTGTTACAGTGAGGGTTGTGGGGTATATCAGAGTGTTACAGTGAGGGATGTGTGGTATATCAGAGTGTTTCACTGAGGGGTGTGGGATATATCAGAGTGTTACAGTGAGGGGTGTGGTATATATCAGAGTGTTACAGTGAGGGGTGTGGGGTATATCAGAGTGTTACAGTGAGGGGTGTGGGGTATTTCAGAGTGTTACAGTGAGGGGTGTGGGGTATATCAGAGTTTTACAGTGAGGGGTGTGGGGTAATTAGAGTGTTACAGATAGAGGTGTGGGGTATATCAGAGTGTTACAGTGAGGGGTGTGGGGTAATTAGAGTGTTGCAGTGAGGGGTGTGGCATATATCAGAGTGTTACAGTGAGGGGTGTGGGGTATATCAGTGTTACAGTAAGGGTAGTGGGATATATCAGAGCGTTACAGTGAGGGGTGTGGGGGATATCAGAGTGTTACAGTAGGGGGTGTGGGGTATATCAGAGTGTTACAGTGAGGGGTGTGGGGTATATCAGAGTCTAACAGTGAGGGTTGTTGTTTATATCAGAGTGTAACAGTGAGGGGTGTTGGGTATATCACAGTGTTACAGTGAGGGGTGTGGGGTATATCAGAGTGTTACAGTGAGGGGTGTGGGATATATCAGAGTGTTACACTGAGGGGTGTGTGATATATCAGAGTCTTACAGTGAGGGGTGTGGTATATATCAGAGTGTTACAGTGAGGGGTGTGGTATATATCAGAGTGTTACAGTGAGGGGTGTGGGGTATATCAGAGTGTTACAGTGAGGGGTGTGGGGTATATCAGTATGTTACAGTGAGGGGTGTGGGGTATATCAGAGTCTTTCAGTGAGGGGTGTGGTATATATCAGAGTGTTACAGTGAGGGGTGTGGGGGATATCAGAGTGTTACAGTGAGGGGTGTGGGGTATATCAGAGTGTTACAGTGAGGGGTGTGGGGTTTATCAGAATGTTACAGTGAGGGGTGTGAGTATATCAGAGTGTACAGTGAGGGGAGTGTGGTATATCAGAGTGTTACAGTGAGGGGTGTGGGGTAATTAGAGTGTTAAAGTGAGGGGTGTGGGTTTTATCAGAGTGTTACAGTGAGTGGTGTGGGGTATATCAGAGTGTTAGAGTGAGGGGTGTGTGATATATTAGAGTGTTACAGTGAGGGGTGTGGGGTATATAAGAGTGTTACAGTGAGGGGTGTGGGGTATATCAGAGTGTTACAGTGAGGGGTGTGGGGTATATCAGAATGTTACAGTGAGGGGTGTGGGGTATATCACAGTGTTACAGTGAGTGGTGTGGTGTATATCAGACTGTTACAGTGAGGGGTGTGGGGTAAATCAGAGTGTACAGTGAGGGGTGTGGGGTAATTAGAGTGTTATAGTGAGGGGTGTGGGGTATATCAGAGTGTTACAGTGAGGGGTGTGGGGTATATCTGAGTGTTACAGTGAGGGGTGTGGGATATATCAGAGTCTTACAGTGAGGGGTGAGGGGTATATCAGAGTGTTGCAGTGAGGGGTGTGGTGTATATCAGAGTGTTACCGAGAGGGGTGAGCAGTATGTCAAAGTGTTACAGTGAGGGGTGTGGGGTAATTAGAGTGTTACAGTGAGGGGTGTGGGGTATATCAGAGTGTTACAGTGGGGGGTGTGGGGTATATCAGAGTATTACAGTGAGGGGTGAGGGGTATATCAGAGTGTTACAGTGAGGGGTGTGCTGTATATCTGAGTGTTACCGTGAGGGGTGTGCGGTATATCAGAGTGTTACAGTGAGGGGTGTGGGGTATATCAGAGTGTTACAGTGAGGGGTGTGTGATATATCAGGGTGTTACAGTGAGCGGTGTGGGGTATATCAGGGTGTTACAGTGAAAGGTGTGGGATATATCAGAGAGTTACATTGAGAGGTGTGGGGTATATCAGAGTGTTACAGTGAGGGGTGTGAGATATATCAGAGTGTTACAGTGCGGGCTGTGGGATATATCAGAGTGTTACATTGAGGGGTGTGGGATATGTCAGAGTGTTTCAGTGAGGGATGTATGGTATATCAGAGTGTTTCACTGAGGGGTGTGGGATATATCAGAGTGTTACAGTGAGGGGTGTGGTATATATCAGAGTGTTACAGTGTGGGGTGTGGGGTAATTAGACTGTTACAGTGAGGGGTGTGGGATATATCAGTTTGTTACAGTGAGGGGTGTGGGGTAATTAGAGTGTTACAGTGAGGGGTGAGGGATATATCAGTTTGTTACAGTGCGGGGTGTGGGGTATATCCGAGTGTTACAGTAGGGGGTGTGGGGTATATCAGAGTGTTACAGTGACGGGTGTGGGGTATATCAGAGTGTTACAGTGAGGGTTGTGGGGTATATCAGAGTGTTACAGTGAGGGGTGCGGGGTATATCAGAGTGTTACAGTGAGGGGTGTGTGATATATCAGAGTGTTACAGTGAGGGGTGTGGTATATATCAGAGTGTTACAGTGAGGGGTGTGGTATATATCAGAGTGTTACAGTGAAGGGTGTGGGGTATATCAGAGTGTTACAGTGAGGGGTGTGGGGTATATCAGTGTGTTACAGTGAGAGGTGTGGGTTTTATCAGAGTGTTACAGTGAGGGGTGTGGTATATATCAGAGTGTTACAGTGATGGGTGTGGGGTATATCAGAGTGTTACAGTGAGGGGTGTGGGGTATATCAGAGTGTTACAGTGAGGGGTGTGGTGTGTATCAGAGTGTTACAGTGAGGGGTATGGGATATATCAGAGTGTTACAGTGAGGGGTGTGGGGTATATCAGAATGTTACAGTGAGGGGTGTGGGTATATCAGCGTGTACAGTGAGGGGTATGGGGTTTATCAGAGTGTTACAGTGAGGCGTCTGGGGTAATTAGATTGTTAAAGTGAGGGGTGTGGGGTATATCAGAGTGTTACAGTGAGTGGTGTGGGGTATATAGGAGTGTTACAGTGAGGGGTGCGGGGTATATCAGAGTGTACAGTGAGGGGTGTGGGGTAATTAGAGAGTTACAGTGAGGGGTGTGGGGTATATCAGAGTGTTACAGTGAGGGGTGTGGTGTATATCTGAGTGTTACAGTGAGGGGTGTGGGATATATCAGAGTGTTACAGTGAGGGGTGAGGGGTATTTCAGAGTGTTACAGTGAGGGGTGTAGGGTATATCAGAGTGTTACAGTGAGGGGTGTGGGGTATATCAGAGTGTTACAGTGAGGGATGTGGGATATATCAGAGTGTTACACTGTGGGGTGTGGGGTATATCACAGTGTTACAGTGAGGGGTTGGGGTATATCAGAGTGTTACAGTGAGTGGTGCGGGGTATATCAGAGTGATACAGTGAGGGGTGTGGGGTATATCAGAGTGTTACAGTGAGGGTTGAGTGGTATATCAGAGTGTTACAGTGAGGGGTGTGGGGTATATCAGAGTGTTACAGTGAGGGGTGTGGGGTATATCAGAGTGTTACAGTGAGGGGTGTGTGGTATACCAGAGTGTTACAGTGAGGGGTGTGGGGTATATCAGAGTGTTACAGTGAGGGGTGTGGTGTGTATCAGAGTGTTACAGTCAGGGGTGTGGGGTATATCAGAGCGTTACAGTGAGTTGTGTGGGATATATCAGAGTGTTACAGTGAGGGGTATGGGATATATCAGAGTGTTACAGTGAGGGGTGTGGGGTACATCAGAGTGTTACAGTGAGGTGTGTGGGGCATATCAGTGTTACAGTGAGGGGTGTGGGGTATATACGGGTGTTATAGTGAGGAATGTGGGGTATATCAGAGTGTTACAGTGAGGGGTGTGGGGTATATCAGTGTTACAGTGAAGGGTCTGGGGTATATAAGAGTGTTACAGTGAGGGGTGTGGGGTAATTAGAGTGTTACAGAGAGAGGTGTGGGGTATAGCAGAGTGTTACAGTGAGGGGTTTGGGGTAATTAGAGTGTTACAGTGAGGGGTGTGGGGTATATCAGAGTGTTACAGTGAGGGGTGTGGGGTATATCAGAGTGTTACAGTGAGGGGTGTCGGGTATATCAGAGTGTTACAGTGAGGGGTGTGGGGTAATTAGAGTGTTACAGAGAGAGGTGTGGGGTATATCAGAGTGTTACACTGACGGGTGTGGGATATATCAGAGTTTTACAGTGAGAGGTGTGGTATATATCAGAGTGTTACAGTGAGGGGTGTGGGGTATATCAGAGTGTTACAGTGAGGGGTGTGGGGTATATCAGAATGTTACAGTGAGGGTTGTGGCGTATATCAGAGTGTTACAGTGAGGGGTGTGGGGTATATCAGAGTGTTACAGTCAGGGGTGTGGGGTATATCAGAGTGTTACAGTGAGGGGTGTGGGGTATATCAGAGTGTTACAGTGAGGGGTGTGGGGTATATCAGAGTGTTACACTGACGGGTGTGGGATATATCAGAGTGTTACAGTGAGGGGTGTGGTATATATCAGAGTGTTACAGTGAGGGGTGTGGTATATATCAGAGTGTTACAGTGAGGGGTGTTGGGTATATCACAGTGTTACAGTGAGGGGTGTGGAGTATATCAGAGTGTTACAGTGAGGGGTGTGGGATATATCAGAGTATTACACTGAGGGGTGTGTGATATATCAGAGTCTTACAGTGAGGGGTGTGGTATATATCACAGTGTTACAGTGAGGGGTGTGGTATATATCAGAGTGTTACAGTGAGGGGTGTGGGGTATATCAGAGTGTTACAGTGAGGGGTGTGGGGTATATCAGTATGTTACAGTGAGGGGTGTGGGGTATATCAGAGTCTTTCAGTGAGGGGTGTGGTATATATCAGAGTGTTACAGTGAGGGGTGTGGGGGATATCAGAGTGTTACAGTGAGGGGTGTGGGGTATATCAGAGTGTTACAGTGAGGGGTGTGGGGTTTATCAGAATCTTACAGTGAGGGGTGTGAGTATATCAGAGTGTACAGTGAGGGGAGTGTGGTATATCAGAGTGTTACAGTGAGGGGTGTGGGGTAATTAGAGTGTTAAAGTGAGGGGTGTGGGTTTTATCAGAGTGTTACAGTGAGTGGTGTGGGGTATATCAGAGTGTTACAGTGAGGGGTGTGTGATATATTAGAGTGTTACAGTGAGGGGTGTGGGGTATATCAGAATGTTACAGTGAGGGGTGTCGGGTATATCAGAGTGTTACAGTGAGGGGTGTGGGGTAATTAGAGTGTTACAGAGAGAGGTGTGGGGTATATCAGAGTGTTACAATGACCGGTGTGGGATATATCAGAGTTTTACAGTGAGAGGTGTGGTATATATCAGAGTGTTACAGTGAGGGGTGTGGGGTATATCAGAGTGTTACAGTGAGGGGTGTGGGGTATATCAGAATGTTACAGTGAGGGTTGTGGGGTATATCAGAGTGTTAGAGTGAGGGGTGTGGGGTATATCAGAGTGTTACAGTGAGGGGTGTGGGGTATATCAGAGTGTTACAGTGAGGGGTGTGGGGTATATCAGAGTGTTACAGTGAGGGGTGTGGGGTATATCAGAGTGTTACACTGACGGGTGTGGGATATATCAGAGTGTTACAGTGAGGGGTGTGGTATATATCAGAGTGTTACAGTGAGGGGTGTGGTATATATCAGAGTGTTACAGTGAGGGGTGTTGGGTATATCACAGTGTTACAGTGAGGGGTGTGGGGTATATCAGAGTGTTACAGTGAGGGGTGTGGGATATATCAGAGTGTTACACTGAGGGGTGTGTGATATATCAGAGTCTTACAGTGAGGGGTGTGGTATATATCAGAGTGTTACAGTGAGGGGTGTGGTATATATCAGAGTCTTTCAGTGAGGGGTGTGCGGTATATCAGAGTGTTACAGTGAGGGGTGTGGGGGATATCAGAGTGTTACAGTGAGGGGTGTGGGGTATATCAGAGTGTTACAGTGAGGGGTGTGGGGTTTATCAGAATGTTACAGTGAGGGGTGTGAGTATATCAGAGTGTACAGTGAGGGGAGTGTGGTATATCAGAGTGTTACAGTGAGGGGTGTGGGGTAATTAGAGTGTTAAAGTGAGGGGTGTGGGTTTTATCAGAGTGTTACAGTGAGTGGTGTGGGGTATATCAGAGTGTTACAGTGAGGGGTGTGTGATATATTAGAGTGTTACAGTGAGGGGTGTGGGGTATATAAGAGTGTTACAGTGAGGGGTGTGGGGTATATCAGAGTGTTACAGTGAGGGGTGTGGGGTATATCAGAATGTTACAGTGAGGGGTGTGGGGTATATCACAGTGTTACAGTGAGTGGTGTGGTGTATATCAGAGTGTTACCGAGAGGGGTGAGCGGTATGTCAAAGTGTTACATTGAGGGGTGTGGGGTAATTAGAGTGTTACAGTGAGGGATGTGGGGTATATCAGTGTATTACAGTGAGGGGTGAGGGGTATATCAGAGTGTTACAGTGAGGGGTGTGCTGTATATCTGAGTGTTACCGTGAGGGGTGTGCGGTATATCAGAGTGTTACAGTGAGGGGTGTGGGGTATATCAGGGTGTTACAGTGAGAGGTGTGGGATATATCAGAGAGTTACAGTGAGAGGTGTGGGGTATATCAGAGTGTTACAATGAGGGGTGTGGGATATATCAGAGTGTTACAGTGAGGGCTGTGGGATATATCAGACTGTTTCACTGAGGGGTGTGGGATATGTCAGAGTGTTACAGTGAGGGGTGTGGTATATATCAGAGTGTTACAGTGTGGGGTGTGGGGTAATTAGAGTGTTACAGTGAGGGGTGTGGGATATATCAGTTTGTTACAGTGAGGGGTGTGGGGTAATTAGAGTGTTACAGTGAGGGGTGTGGGATATATCAGTTTGTTACAGTGAGGGGTATGGGGTATATCAGTGTTACAGTAAGTGTAGTGGGATATATCAGAGTGTTACAGTGCGGGGTGTGGGGTATATCCGAGTGTTACAGTAGGGGGTGTGGGGTATATCAGAGTGTTAAGGTGACGGGTGTGGGGTATATCAGAGTGTTACAGTGAGGGTTGTGGTGTATATCAGAGTGTTACAGTGAGGGGTGCGGGGTATATCAGAGTGTTACAGTGAGGGGTGTGGGATATATCAGAGTGTTACAGTGAGGGGTGTGGTATATATCAGAGTGTTACAGTGAGGGGTGTGGTATATATCAGAGTGTTACAGTGAGGGGTGTGGGGTATATCAGAGTGTTACAGTGAGGGGTGTGGGGTATATCAGTGTGTTACAGTGAGAGGTGTGGGTTTTATCAGAGTGTTACAGTGAGGGGTGTGGTATATATCAGAGTGTTACAGTGATGGGTGTGGGGTATATCAGAGTGTTACAGTGAGGGGTGTGGGGTATATCAGAATGTTACAGTGAGGGGTGTGGGTATATCAGCGTGTACAGTGAGGGGTATGGGGTATATCAGAGTGTTACAGTGACGCGTCTGGGGTAATTAGGTTGTTAAAGTGAGGGGTGTGGGGTATATCAGAGTGTTACAGTGAGTGGTGTGGGGTATATAGGAGTGTTACAGTGAGGGGTGCGGGGTATATCAGAGTGTACAGTGAGGGGTGTGGGGTAATTAGAGTGTTACAATGATAGGTGTGGGGTATATCAGAGTGTTACAGTGAGGGGTGTGGTGTATATCTGAGTGTTACAGTGAGGCGTGTGGGATATATCAGAGTGTTACAGTGAGGGGTGAGGGGTATTTCAGAGTGTTACAGTGAGAGGTGTAGGGTATATCAGAGTGTTACAGTGAGGGGTGTGGGGTATATCAGAGTGTTACAGTGAGGGGTGTGGGATATATCAGACTGTTACACTGTGGGGTGTGGCGTATATCACAGTGTTACAGTGAGGGGTTGGGGTATATCAGAGTGTTACAGTGAGTGGTGCGGGGTATATCAGAGTGATACAGTGAGGGGTGTGGGGTATATCAGAGTGTTACAGTGAGGGTTGTGTGGTATATCAGAGTGTTACAGTGAGGGGTGTGGGGTATATCAGAGTGTCACAGTGAGGGGTGTGGGGTATATCAGAGTGTTACAGTGAGGGGTGTGTGGTATACCAGAGTGTTACAGTGAGGGGTGTGGGGTATATCAGAGTGTTACAGTGAGGGGTGTGGTGTGTATCAGAGTGTTACAGTCAGGGGTGTGGGGTATATCAGAGCGTTACAGTGAGTTGTGTGGGATATATCAGAGTGTTACAGTGAGGGGTATGGGATATATCAGAGTGTTACAGTGAGGGGTGTGGGGTATATCAGAATGTTACAGTGAGGGGTGTGGGTATATCAGCGTGTACAGTGAGGGGTATGGGGTTTATCAGAGTGTTACAGTGAGGCGTCTGGGGTAATTAGATTGTTAAAGTGAGGGGTGTGGGGTATATCAGAGTGTTACAGTGAGTGGTGTGGGGTATATAGGAGTGTTACAGTGAGGGGTGCGGGGTATATCAGAGTGTACAGTGAGGGGTGTGGGGTAATTAGAGTGTTACAGTGAGGGGTGTGGGGTATATCAGAGTGTTACAGTGAGGGGTGTGGGGTATATACGGGTGTTATATTGAGGAATGGGGGGTATATCAGGGTGTTACAGTGAGGGGTGTGCGGTATATCAGTGTTACAGTGAAGGGTCTGGGGTATATCAGAGTGTTACAGTGAGGGGTGTGGGGTAATTAGAGTGTTACAGAGAGAGGTGTGGGGTATATCAGAGTGTTACAGTGAGGGGTTTGGGGTAATTAGAGTGTTACAGTGAGGGGTGTGGGGTATATCAGAGTGTTACACTGATGGGTGTGGGATATATCAGAATTTTACAGTGAGAGGTGTGGTATATATCAGAGTGTTACAGTGAGGGGTGTGGGGTAATTAGAGTGTTACAGAGAGAGGTGTGGGGTATATCAGAGTGTTACACTGATGGGTGTGGGATATATCAGAATTTTACAGTGAGAGGTGTGGTATATATCAGAGTGTTACAGTGAGGGGTGTGGGGTATATCAGAGTGTTACAGTGAGGGGTGTGGGGTATATCAGAATGTTACAGTGAGGGTTGTGGGGTATATCAGAGTGTTACAGTGAGGGGTGGGGTATATCAGAGTGTTACAGTGAGGGGTGTGGGGTATATCAGAGTGTTAAAGTGAGGGGTGTGGGGTATATCACAGTGTTACAGTGAGGGGTGTGGGGTATATCAGAGTGTTACACTGACGGGTGTGGGATATATCAGAGTGTTACAGTGAGGGGTGTGGTATATATCAGAGTGTTACAGTGAGGGGTGTGGTATATATCAGAGTGTTACAGTGAGGGGTGTGGGGTATATCAGAGTGTTACAGTGAGGGGTGAGGGGTATATCAGTGTGTTACAGTGAGGGGTGTGGGGTTTATCAGAGTGTTACAGTGAGGGGTGTCGTATATATCAGAGTGTTACAGTGAGGGGTGTGGGGTATATCAGAGTGTTACAGTGAGGGGTGTGGGGTAAATCAGAGTGTTACAGTGAGGGGTGTGGGGTATATCAGAATGTTACAGTGAGGGGTGTGGGTATATCAGCGTGTACAGTGAGGGGTATGGGGTATATGAGAGTATTACAGTGAGGCGTGTGGGATAATTAGAGTGTTAAAGTGAGGGGTGTGGGGTATATCAGAGTGTTACAGTGACGGGTGTGTGATATATTAGAGTGTTACAGTGAGGGTGTGGGGTATATCAGAGTGTTACGGTGAGGGGTGTGGGGTATATCAGTGTGTTACAGTGAGGGGTGTGGGGTCTATCAGAGTGTTACAGTGAGGGGTGTGGGGTATATCAGTGTGTTACAGTGAGGGGTGTGGGGTATATCAATGTGTTACAGTGAGGGGTGTGGGGTATATCAGATTGTTACAGTGAGGGGTGTGGGATATATCAGAATGTTTCAGTGAGGGGTGTGGGGTATATCACAGTGTTACAGTGGGGGGTGGTGGGTATATCTGAGTGTTACAGCGAGTGGTGTGGGGTATATCGGAGTGTACAGTGAGGGATGTGGGGTAATTAGAGTGTTACAGTAAGGGGTGTGGGATATTTCAGAGTGTTACAGTGAGAGGTGTGGGATATATCAGAGCGTTACAGTGAGGGGTGTGCGATATATCAGATTGTTACAGTGAGGGGTGTGGGGTATATCAGAGTGTTACAGTGAGGCGTGTGGGGTATATCAGAGTGTTACAGTGAGTGTTGCGGGATATATCAGAGTGTTACACTGTGGGGTGTAGGGTATATCACAGTGTTACAGTGAGGGGTTGGGGTATATCAGAGTGTTACAGTGAGGGATGTGGGGTGTATCAGAGTGTTACAGTGAGGGATGAGGGGTATTTCAGAGTGTTACAGTGAGAGGTGTGCGATATATCAGAGTGTTACAGTGAGGGGTGTGGGGTATATCAGTGTGTTACAGTGAGGGGTGTGGGGTATATCAGGGTGTTAAAGTGAGGGGTGTGGGGTATATCAGAGTGTTACAGTGAGGGGTGTGGGATATATCAAAGTGTTACAGTGAGGGGTGTGGGGTATATCACAGTGTTACAGTATGGGGTTGGAGTATATCAGAGTGTTACACTGAGGGGTGTGGGGTATATCAGAGTGTTACAGTGAGGGGTGTGGGGTATATCAGAATGTTACAGTGAGGGGTGTGGGTATATCAGCGTGTACAGTGAGGGGTAAGGGGTATATCAGAGTGTTACAGTGAGGCGTCTGGGGTAATTAGGTTGTTAAAGTGAGGGGTGTGGGGTATATCAGAGTGTTACAGTGAGTGGTGTGGGGTATATAGGAGTGTTACAGCGAGGGGTGCGGGGTATATCAGAGTGTACAGTGAGGGGTGTGGGGTAATTAGAGTGTTACAATGATAGGTGTGGGGTATATCAGAGTGTTACAGTGAGGGGTGTGGTGTATATCTGAGTGTTACAGTGAGGGGTGTGGGATATATCAGAGTGTTACAGTGAGGGGTGAGGGGTATTACAGAGTGTTACAGTGAGGGGTGAGGGGTATTTCAGAGTGTTACAGTGAGGGGTGTAGGGTATATCAGAGTGTTACAGTGAGGGGTGTGGGGTATATCAGAGTGTTACAGTGAGGGGTGTGGGATATATCAGACTGTTACACTGTGGGGTGTGGCGTATATCACAGTGTTACAGTGAGGGGTTGGGGTATATCAGAGTGTTACAGTGAGTGGTGCGGGGTATATCAGAGTGATACAGTGAGGGGTGTGGGGTATATCAGAGTGTTACAGTGAGGGTTGTGTGGTATATCAGAGTGTTACAGTGAGGGGTGTGGGGTATATCAGAGTGTCACAGTGAGGGGTGTGGGGTATATCAGAGTGTTACAGTGAGGGGTGTGTGGTATACCAGAGTGTTACAGTGAGGGGTGTGGGGTATATCAGAGTGTTAAAGTGAGGGGTGTGGTGTGTATCAGAGTGTTACAGTCAGGGGTGTGGGGTATATCAGAGCGTTACAGTGAGTTGTGTGGGATATATCAGAGTGTTACAGTGAGGGGTATGGGATATATCAGAGTGTTACAGTGAGGGGTGTGGGGTATATCAGAATGTTACAGTGAGGGGTGTGGGTATATCAGCGTGTACAGTGAGGGGTATGGGGTTTATCAGAGTGTTACAGTGAGGCGTCTGGGGTAATTAGATTGTTAAAGTGAGGGGTGTGGGGTATATCAGAGTGTTACATTGAGTGGTGTGGGGTATATAGGAGTGTTACAGTGAGGGGTGCGGGGTATATCAGAGTGTACAGTGAGGGGTGTGGGGTAATTAGAGTGTTACAGTGAGGGGTGTGGGGTATATCAGAGTGTTACAGTGAGGGGTGTGGGGTATATACGGGTGTTATATTGAGGAATGTGGGGTATATCAGAGTGTTACAGTGAGGGGTGTGCGGTATATCAGTGTTACAGTGAAGGGTCTGGGGTATATCAGAGTGTTACAGTGAGGGGTGTGGGGTAATTAGAGTGTTACAGAGAGAGGTGTGGGGTATATCAGAGTGTTACAGTGAGGGGTTTGGGGTAATTAGAGTGTTACAGTGAGGGGTGTGGGGTATATCAGAGTTTTACAGTGAGGGGTGTGGGGTATATCAGAGTGTTACAGTGAGGGGTGTCGGGTATATCAGAGTGTTACAGTGAGGGGTGTGGGGTAATTAGAGTGTTACAGAGAGAGGTGTGGGGTATATCAGAGTGTTACACTGATGGGTGTGGGATATATCAGAATTTTACAGTGAGAGGTGTGGTATATATCAGAGTGTTACAGTGAGGGGTGTGGGGTATATCAGAGTGTTACAGTGAGGGGTGTGGGGTATAGCAGAATGTTACAGTGAGGGTTGTGGGGTATATCAGAGTGTTACAGTGAGGGGTGTGGGGTATATCAGAGTATTACAGTGAGGGGTGTGGGGTATATCAGACTGTTACAGTGAGGGGTGTGGGGTATATCAGAGTGTTACAGTGAGGGGTGTGGTGTATATCAGAGTGTTACACTGACGGGTGTGGGATATATCAGAGTGTTACAGTGAGGGGTGTGGTATATATCAGAGTGTTACAGTGAGGGGTGTGGTATATATCAGAGTGTTACAGTGAGGGGTGTGGGGTATATCAGAGTGTTACAGTGAGGGGTGAGGGGTATATCAGTGTGTTACAGTGAGGGGTGTGGGGTTTATCAGAGTGTTACAGTGAGGGGTGTCGTATATATCAGAGTGTTACAGTGAGGGGTGTGGGGTATATCAGAGTGTTACAGTGAGGGGTGTGGGGTAAATCAGAGTGTTACAGTGAGGAGTGTGGGGTATATCAGAATGTTACAGTGAGGGGTGTGGGTATATCAGCGTGTACAGTGAGGGGTATGGGGTATATGAGAGTGTTACAGTGAGGCGTGTGGGATAATTAGAGTGTTAAAGTGAGGGGTGTGGGGTATATCAGAGTGTTACAGTGACGGGTGTGTGATATATTAGAGTGTTACAGTGAGGGTGTGGGGTATATCAGAGTGTTACGGTGAGGGGTGTGGGGTATATCAGTGTGTTACAGTGAGGGGTGTGGGGTCTATCAGAGTGTTACAGTGAGGGGTGTGGGGTATATCAGTGTGTTACAGAGAGGGGTGTGGGGTATATCAATGTGTTACAGTGAGGGGTGTGGGGTATATCAGATTGTTACAGTGAGGGGTGTGGGATATATCAGAATGTTTCAGTGAGGGGTGTGGGGTATATCACAGTGTTACAGTGGGGGGTGGTGGGTATATCTGAGTGTTACAGCGAGTGGTGTGGGGTATATCGGAGTGTACAGTGAGGGATGTGGGGTAATTAGAGTGTTACAGTAAGGGGTGTGGGATATTTCAGAGTGTTACAGTGAGAGGTGTGGGATATATCAGAGCGTTACAGTGAGGCGTGTGCGATATATCAGAGTGTTACAGTGAGGGGTGTGGGGTATATCAGAGTGTTACAGTGAGGCGTGTGGGGTATATCAGAGTGTTACAGTGAGTGTTGCGGGATATATCAGAGTGTTACACTGTGGGGTGTAGGGTATATCACAGTGTTACAGTGAGGGGTTGGGGTATATCAGAGTGTTACAGTGAGGGATGTGGGGTGTATCAGAGTGTTACAGTGAGGGATGAGGGGTATTTCAGAGTGTTACAGTGAGAGGTGTGCGATATATCAGAGTGTTACAGTGAGGGGTGTGGGGTATATCAGTGTGTTACAGTGAGGGGTGTGGGGTATATCAGGGTGTTAAAGTGAGGGGTGTGGGGTATATCAGAGTGTTACAGTGAGGGGTGTGGGATATATCAAAGTGTTACAGTGAGGGGTGTGGGGTATATCACAGTGTTACAGTATGGGGTTGGAGTATATCAGAGTGTTACACTGAGGGGTCTGGGGTATATCAGAGTGTTATAGTGAGGGGTGTGGGGTATATCAGAGTGTTACAGTGAGGGATGTGGGGTATATCAGAGTGTTACAGTGAGCGGTGTGGGGTATATCAGAGTGTTACAGTGAGGGGTGTGGGTTATATCAGAGTGTTACAGTGAGGGGTGCGGAGTATATCAGAGTTTTACAGTGAGGGGTGTGGGGTATATCAGAGTGTTACAGTGAGGGGTGTGGGGTATATCAGAGTGTTACAGAGACGTGTGTGGGGTATATCAGAGCGTTACAGTGAGGGTTGTGGGGTGTATCAGAGTGTTACAGTGAGGGGTGTGGGTTATATCAGAGTGTTACAGTGAGGGGTGTGGGATATATCAGAGCGTTACAGTGAGGGGTGTCGTATATATCAGAGTGTTACAGTGAGGGGTGTGGGGTATATCAGAGTGTTACAGTGAGGGGTGTGGGGTATATCAGCGTGTTACAGTGAGGGGTGTGGGGTATATCAGAGTGTTACAGTGAGGGGTGTGGTATATATCAGAGTGTTACAGTGAGGGGTGTGGGGTATATCAGAGTGTTACAGTGAGGGGTGTGGGGTATATAAGTGTGTTACAGTGAGGGGTGTGGGGTTTATCAGAGTGTTACAGTGAGGGGTGTCGTATATATCAGAGTGTTACAGTGAGGGGTGTGGGGTATATCAGAGTGTTACAGTAAGGGGTGTGGGGTATATCAAAGTGTTACAGTGAGGGGTGTGGGGTATATCAGAAGGTTACAGTGAGGGGTGTGGGTATATCAGCGTGTACAGTGAGGGGTATGCCGTATATGAGAGTGTTACAGTGAGGCGTGTGTGATATATTAGAGTGTTACAGTGAGGGTGTGGGGTATATCAGAGTGTTACAGTGAGGGGTGTTGGGTATATCAGAGTGTTACAGTGAGGGGTGTGGGGTATATCAGAATGTTACAGTGAGGGGTGTGGGGTATATCACAGTGTTACAGCGGGGGGTGTGGGGTATATCAGAGTGTTACAGCGAGGGGTGTGGGGTATATCAGAGTGTACAGTGAGGGGTGTGGGGTAATTAGACTGTTACAGTGAGGGGTGTGGGGTATATCCGAGTGTAACAGTGAGGGTTGTGGGGTATATCTGAGTGTTACAGTGAGGGGTGTGATATATATCAGAGTGTTACAGTGTGGGGTCTGGGTTATATCAGAGTGTTACATTGAGGGGTGTGGGGTGTATCAGAGTGTTACAGTGAGGGGTGTGGGTTATATTAGAGTGTTACAGTGAGGGGTGTGGGGTATATCAGAGCGTTACAGTGAGGGGTGTGGGGTGTATCGGTGTTACAGTGAGGGGTATGGGATATATCAGAGTGTTATAGTGAGGGGTGTGGGGCTTATCAGAATGTTACAGTTAAGGGTGTGGGATATATCAGAAAGTTACAGTGAGGGGTGTGGGGTATATCAGAGTGTTACAGTGTGGGTTGTGGGGTATATCAGGGTGTTATAGTGAGGAATGTCGGGTATATCAGAGTGTTACAGTGAGGGGTGTGGAGTATATCAGTGTTACAGTGAGGGGTGTGGTGTATATAGGGGTGTTATAGTGAGGAATGTGGGGTATATCAGAATGTTACAGTGAGGGGTGTGGGTATATCAGCGTGTACAGTGAGGGGTATGGGGTATATGAGAGTGTTACAGTGAGGCGTGTGGGATAATTAGAGTGTTAAAGTGAGGGGTGTGGGGTATATCAGAGTGTTACAGTGACGGGTGTGTGATATATTAGAGTGTTACAGTGAGGGTGTGGGGTATATCAGAGTGTTACAGTGAGGGGTGTGGGGTATATCAGTGTGTTACAGTGAGGGGTGTGGGGTATATCAGAGTGTTACAGTGAGGGGTGTGGGGTATATCAGTGTGTTACAGTGAGGGGTGTGGGGTATATCAGAGTGTTACAGTGAGGGGTGTGGGGTATATCAATGTGTTACAGTGAGGGGTGTGGGGTATATCAGATTGTTACAGTGAGGGGTGTGGGATATATCAGAATGTTACAGTGAGGGGTGTGGGGTATATCACAGTGTTACAGTGGGGGGTGGGGGGTATATCTGAGTGTTACAGCGAGGGGTGTGGGGTATATCGGAGTGTACAGTGAGGGGTGTGGGGTATATCAGATTGTTACAGTGAGGCGTGTGGGATATATCTGAATGTTTCAGTGAGGGGTGTGGGGTATATCACAGTGTTACAGTGGGGGGTGGTGGGTATATCTGAGTGTTACAGCGAGTGGTGTGGGGTATATCGGAGTGTACAGTGAGGGATGTGGGGTAATTAGAGTGTTACAGTAAGGGGTGTGGGATATTTCAGAGTGTTACAGTGAGAGGTGTGGGATATATCAGAGCGTTACAGTGAGGGGTGTGCGATATATCAGAGTGTTACAGTGAGGGGTGTGGGGTATATCAGAGTTTTACAGTGAGGCGTGTGGGGTATATCAGAGTGTTACAGTGAGTGTTGCGGGATATATCAGAGTGTTACACTGTGGGGTGTAGGGTATATCACAGTGTTACAGTGAGGGGTTGGGGTATATCAGAGTGTTACAGTGAGGGATGTGGGGTCTATCAGAGTGTTACAGTGAGGGATGAGGGGTATTTCAGAGTGTTACAGTGAGAGGTGTGCGATATATCAGAGTGTTACAGTGAGGGGTGTGGGGTATATCAGTGTGTTACAGTGAGGGGTGTGGGGTATATCAGGGTGTTAAAGTGAGGGGTGTGGGGTATATCAGAGTGTTACAGTGAGGGGTGTGGGATATATCAAAGTGTTACAGTGAGGGGTGTGGGGTATATCACAGTGTTACAGTATGGGGTTGGAGTATATCAGAGTGTTACACTGAGGGGTGTGGGGTATATCAGAGTGTTATAGTGAGGGGTGTGGGGTATATCAGAGTGTTACAGTGAGGGATGTGGGGTATATCAGAGTGTTACAGTGAGGGGTGTGGGGTATATCAGAGTGTTACAGTGAGGGGTGTGGGGTATATCAGAGTGTTACAGTGAGGGGTGCGGAGTATATCAGAGTTTTACAGTGAGGGGTGTGGGGTATATCAGAGTGTTACAGTGAGGGGTGTGGGGTATATCAGAGTGTTACAGTGACGTGTGTGGGGTATATCAGAGCGTTACAGTGAGGGTTGTGGGGTGTATCAGAGTGTTACAGTGAGGGGTGTGGGTTATATCAGAGTGTTACAGTGAGGGGTGTGGGATATATCAGAGCGTTACAGTGAGGGGTGTCGTATATATCAGAGTGTTACAGTGAGGGGTGTGGGGTATATCAGAGTGTTACAGTGAGGGGTGTGGGGTATATCAGCGTGTTACAGTGAGGGGTGTGGGGTATATCAGAGTGTTACAGTGAGGGGTGTGGTATATATCAGAGTGTTACAGTGAGGGGTGTGGGGTATATCAGAGTGTTACAGTGAGGGGTGTGGGGTATATAAGTGTGTTACAGTGAGGGGTGTGGGGTTTATCAGAGTGTTACAGTGAGGGGTGTCGTATATATCAGAGTGTTACAGTGAGGGGTGTGGGGTATATCAGAGTGTTACAGTAAGGGGTGTGGGGTATATCAAAGTGTTACAGTGAGGGGTGTGGGGTATATCAGAAGGTTACAGTGAGGGGTGTGGGTATATCAGCGTGTACAGTGAGGGGTATGCCGTATATGAGAGTGTTACAGTGAGGCGTGTGTGATATATTAGAGTGTTACAGTGAGGGTGTGGGGTATATCAGAGTGTTACAGTGAGGGGTGTTGGGTATATCAGAGTGTTACAGTGAGGGGTGTGGGGTATATCAGAATGTTACAGTGAGGGGTGTGGGGTATATCACAGTGTTACAGCGGGGGGTGTGGGGTATATCAGAGTGTTACAGCGAGGGGTGTGGTGTATATCAGAGTGTACAGTGAGGGGTGTGGGGTAATTAGACTGTTACAGTGAGGGGTGTGGGGTATATCCGAGTGTAACAGTGAGGGTTGTGGGGTATATCTGAGTGTTACAGTGAGGGGTGTGATATATATCAGAGTGTTACAGTGTGGGGTGTGGGTTATATCAGAGTGTTACATTGAGGGGTGTGGGGTGTATCAGAGTGTTACAGTGAGGGGTGTGGGTTATATTAGAGTGTTACAGTGAGGGGTGTGGGGTATAGCAGAGCGTTACAGTGAGGGGTGTGGGGTGTATCGGTGTTACAGTGAGGGGTATGGGATATATCAGAGTGTTATAGTGAGGGGTGTGGGGCTTATCAGAATGTTACAGTTAAGGGTGTGGGATATATCAGAAAGTTACAGTGAGGGGTGTGGGGTATATCAGAGTGTTACAGTGTGGGTTGTGGGGTATATCAGGGTGTTATAGTGAGGAATGTCGGGTATATCAGAGTGTTACAGTGAGGGGTGTGGAGTATATCAGTGTTACAGTGAGGGGTGTGGTGTATATAGGGGTGTTATAGTGAGGAATGTGGGGTATATCAGAATGTTACAGTGAGGGGTGTGGGTATATCAGCGTGTACAGTGAGGGGTATGCCGTATATGAGAGTGTTACAGTGAGGCGTGTGTGATATATTAGAGTGTTACAGTGAGGGTGTGGGGTATATCAGAGTGTTACAGTGAGGGGTGTTGGGTATATCAGAGTGTTACAGTGAGGGGTGTGGGGTATATCAGAATGTTACAGTGAGGGGTGTGGGGTATATCACAGTGTTGCAGCGGGGGGTGTGGGGTATATCAGAGTGTTACAGCGACGGGTGTGGGGTATATCAGAGTGTACAGTGAGGGGTGTGGGGTAATTAGACTGTTACAGTGAGGGGTGTGGGTTATATCCGAGTGTAACAGTGAGGGTTGTGGGGTATATCTGAGTGTTACAGTGAGGGGTGTGATATATATCAGAGTGTTACAGTGTGGGGTGTGGGTTATATCAGAGTGTTACATTGAGGGGTGTGGGGTGTATCAGAGTGTTACAGTGAGGGGTGTGGGTTATATTAGAGTGTTACAGTGAGGGTTTGGGGTATATCAGAGCGTTACAGTGAGGGGTGTGGGGTGTATCGGTGTTACAGTGAGGGGTATGGGATATATCAGAGTGTTATAGTGAGGGGTGTGGGGCTTATCAGAATGTTACAGTTAAGGGTGTGGGATATATCAGAAAGTTACAGTGAGGGGTGTGGGGTATATCAGAGTGTTACAGTGTGGGTTGTGGGGTACATCAGGGTGTTATAGTGAGGAATGTCGGGTATATCAGAGTGTTACAGTGAGGGGTGTGGAGTATATCAGTGTTACAGTGAGGGGTGTGGTGTATATAGGGGTGTTATAGTGAGGAATGTGGGGTATATCAGAATGTTACAGTGAGGGGTGTGGGTATATCAGCGTGTACAGTGAGGGGTATGGGGTATATGAGAGTGTTACAGTGAGGCGTGTGGGATAATTAGAGTGTTAAAGTGAGGGGTGTGGGGTATATCAGAGTGTTACAGTGACGGGTGTGTGATATATTAGAGTGTTACAGTGAGGGTGTGGGGTATATCAGAGTGTTACAGTGAGGGGTGTGGGGTATATCAGTGTGTTACAGTGAGGGGTGTGGGGTATATCAGAGTGTTACAGTGAGGGGTGTGGGGTATATCAGTGTGTTACAGTGAGGGGTGTGGGGTATATCAGAGTGTTACAGTGAGGGGTGTGGGGTATATCAATGTGTTACAGTGAGGGGTGTGGGGTATATCAGATTGTTACAGTGAGGGGTGTGGGATATATCAGAATGTTACAGTGAGGGGTGTGGGGTATATCACAGTGTTACAGTGGGGGATGGGGTGTATATCTGAGTGTTACAGCGAGGGGTGTGGGGTATATCGGAGTGTACAGTGAGGGGTGTGGGGTATATCAGATTGTTACAGTGAGGGGTGTGGGATATATCAGAATGTTTCAGTGAGGGGTGTGGGGTATATCACAGTGTTACAGTGGGGGGTGGTGGGTATATCTGAGTGTTACAGCGAGTGGTGTGGGGTATATCGGAGTGTACAGTGAGGGATGTGGGGTAATTAGAGTGTTACAGTAAGGGGTGTGGGATATTTCAGAGTGTTACAGTGAGAGGTGTGGGATATATCAGAGCGTTACAGTGAGGGGTGTGCGATATATCAGAGTGTTACAGTGAGGGGTGTGGGGTATATCAGAGTGTTACAGTGAGGCGTGTGGGGTATATCAGAGTGTTACAGTGAGTGTTGCGGGATATATCAGAGTGTTACACTGTGGGGTGTAGGGTATATCACAGTGTTACAGTGAGGGGTTGGGGTATATCAGAGTGTTACAGTGAGGGATGTGGGGTGTATCAGAGTGTTACAGTGAGGGATGAGGGGTATTTCAGAGTGTTACAGTGAGAGGTGTGCGATATATCAGAGTGTTACAGTGAGGGGTGTGGGGTATATCAGTGTGTTACAGTGAGGGGTGTGGGGTATATCAGGGTGTTAAAGTGAGGGGTGTGGGGTATATCAGAGTGTTACAGTGAGGGGTGTGGGATATATCAAAGTGTTACAGTGAGGGGTGTGGGGTATATCACAGTGTTACAGTATGGGGTTGGAGTATATCAGAGTGTTACACTGAGGGGTGTGGGGTATATCAGAGTGTTATAGTGAGGGGTGTGGGGTATATCAGAGTGTTACAGTGAGGGATGTGGGGTATATCAGAGTGTTACAGTGAGGGGTGTGGGGTATATCAGAGTGTTACAGTGAGGGGTGTGGGGTATATCAGAGTGTTACAGTGAGGGGTGCGGAGTATATCAGAGTTTTACAGTGAGGGGTGTGGGGTATATCAGAGTGTTACAGTGAGGGGTGTGGGGTATATCAGAGTGTTACAGTGACGTGTGTGGGGTATATCAGAGCGTTACAGTGAGGGTTGTGGGGTGTATCAGAGTGTTACAGTGAGGGGTGTGGGTTATATCAGAGTGTTACAGTGAGGGGTGTGGGATATATCAGAGCGTTACAGTGAGGGGTGTCGTATATATCAGAGTGTTACAGTGAGGGGTGTGGAGTATATCAGAGTGTTACAGTGAGGGGTGTGGGGTATATCAGCGTGTTACAGTGAGGGGTGTGGGGTATATCAGAGTGTTACAGTGAGGGGTGTGGTATATATCAGAGTGTTACAGTGAGGGGTGTGGGGTATATCAGAGTGTTACAGTGAGGGGTGTGGGGTATATAAGTGTGTTACAGTGAGGGGTGTGGGGTTTATCAGAGTGTTACAGTGAGGGGTGTCGTATATATCAGAGTGTTACAGTGAGGGGTGTGGGGTATAGCAGAGTGTTACAGTAAGGGGTGTGGGGTATATCAAAGTGTTACAGTGAGGGGTGTGGGGTATATCAGAAGGTTACAGTGAGGGGTGTGGGTATATCAGCGTGTACAGTGAGGGGTATGCCGTATATGAGAGTGTTACAGTGAGGCGTGTGTGATATATTAGAGTGTTACAGTGAGGGTGTGGGGTATATCAGAGTGTTACAGTGAGGGGTGTTGGGTATATCAGAGTGTTACAGTGAGGGGTGTGGGGTATATCAGAATGTTACAGTGAGGGGTGTGGCGTATATCACAGTGTTACAGCGGGGGGTGTGGGGTATATCAGAGTGTTACAGCGAGGGGTGTGGGGTATATCAGAGTGTACAGTGAGGGGTGTGGGGTAATTAGACTGTTACAGTGAGGGGTGTGGGGTATATCCGAGTGTAACAGTGAGGGTTGTGGTGTATATCTGAGTGTTACAGTGAGGGGTGTGATATATATCAGAGTGTTACAGTGTGGGGTGTGGGTTATATCAGAGTGTTACATTGAGGGGTGTGGGGTGTATCAGAGTGTTACAGTGAGGGGTGTGGGTTATATTAGAGTGTTACAGTGAGGGGTGTGGGGTATATCAGAGCGTTACAGTGAGGGGTGTGGGGTGTATCGGTGTTACAGTGAGGGGTATGGGATATATCAGAGTGTTATAGTGAGGGGTGTGGGGCTTATCAGAATGTTACAGTTAAGGGTGTGGGATATATCAGAAAGTTACAGTGAGGGGTGTGGGGTATATCAGAGTGTTACAGTGTGGGTTGTGGGGTATATCAGGGTGTTATAGTGAGGAATGTCGGGTATATCAGAGTGTTACAGTGAGGGGTGTGGAGTATATCAGTGTTACAGTGAGGGGTGTGGTGTATATAGGGGTGTTATAGTGAGGAATGTGGGGTATATCAGAGTGTTACAGTGAGGGGTGTGGGGTATATAAGTGTGTTACAGTGAGGGGTGTGGGGTTTATCAGAGTGTTACAGTGAGGGGTGTCGTATATATCAGAGTGTTACAGTGAGGGGTGTGGGGTATATCAGAGTGTTACAGTAAGGGGTGTGGGGTATATCAAAGTGTTACAGTGAGGGGTGTGGGGTATATCAGAAGGTTACAGTGAGGGGTGTGGGTATATCAGCGTGTACAGTGAGGGGTATGCCGTATATGAGAGTGTTACAGTGAGGCGTGTGTGATATATTAGAGTGTTACAGTGAGGGTGTGGGGTATATCAGAGTGTTACAGTGAGGGGTGTTGGGTATATCAGAGTGTTACAGTGAGGGGTGTGGGGTATATCAGAATGTTACAGTGAGGGGTGTGGGGTATATCACAGTGTTACAGCGGGGGGTGTGGGGTATATCAGAGTGTTACAGCGAGGGGTGTGGGGTATATCAGAGTGTACAGTGAGGGGTGTGGGGTAATTAGACTGTTACAGTGAGGGGTGTGGGGTATATCCGAGTGTAACAGTGAGGGTTGTGGGGTATATCTGAGTGTTACAGTGAGGGGTGTGATATATATCAGAGTGTTACAGTGTGGGGTCTGGGTTATATCAGAGTGTTACATTGAGGGGTGTGGGGTGTATCAGAGTGTTACAGTGAGGGGTGTGGGTTATATTAGAGTGTTACAGTGAGGGGTGTGGGGTATATCAGAGCGTTACAGTGAGGGGTGTGGGGTGTATCGGTGTTACAGTGAGGGGTATGGGATATATCAGAGTGTTATAGTGAGGGGTGTGGGGCTTATCAGAATGTTACAGTTAAGGGTGTGGGATATATCAGAAAGTTACAGTGAGGGGTGTGGGGTATATCAGAGTGTTACAGTGTGGGTTGTGGGGTATATCAGGGTGTTATAGTGAGGAATGTCGGGTATATCAGAGTGTTACAGTGAGGGGTGTGGAGTATATCAGTGTTACAGTGAGGGGTGTGGTGTATATAGGGGTGTTATAGTGAGGAATGTGGGGTATATCAGAATGTTACAGTGAGGGGTGTGGGTATATCAGCGTGTACAGTGAGGGGTATGCCGTATATGAGAGTGTTACAGTGAGGCGTGTGTGATATATTAGAGTGTTACAGTGAGGGTGTGGGGTATATCAGAGTGTTACAGTGAGGGGTGTTGGGTATATCAGAGTGTTACAGTGAGGGGTGTGGGGTATATCAGAATGTTACAGTGAGGGGTGTGGGGTATATCACAGTGTTACAGCGGGGGGTGTGGGGTATATCAGAGTGTTACAGCGAGGGGTGTGGGGTATATCAGAGTGTACAGTGAGGGGTGTGGGGTAATTAGACTGTTACAGTGAGGGGTGTGGGTTATATCCGAGTGTAACAGTGAGGGTTGTGGGGTATATCTGAGTGTTACAGTGAGGGGTGTGATATATATCAGAGTGTTACAGTGTGGGGTGTGGGTTATATCAGAGTGTTACATTGAGGGGTGTGGGGTGTATCAGAGTGTTACAGTGAGGGGTGTGGGTTATATTAGAGTGTTACAGTGAGGGGTGTGGGGTATATCAGAGCGTTACAGTGAGGGGTGTGGGGTGTATCGGTGTTACAGTGAGGGGTATGGGATATATCAGAGTGTTATAGTGAGGGGTGTGGGGCTTATCAGAATGTTACAGTTAAGGGTGTGGGATATATCAGAAAGTTACAGTGAGGGGTGTGGGGTATATCAGAGTGTTACAGTGTGGGTTGTGGGGTATATCAGGGTGTTATAGTGAGGAATGTCGGGTATATCAGAGTGTTACAGTGAGGGGTGTGGAGTATATCAGTGTTACAGTGAGGGGTGTGGTGTATATAGGGGTGTTATAGTGAGGAATGTGGGGTATATCAGAATGTTACAGTGAGGGGTGTGGGTATATCAGCGTGTACAGTGAGGGGTATGGGGTATATGAGAGTGTTACAGTGAGGCGTGTGGGATAATTAGAGTGTTAAAGTGAGGGGTGTGGGGTATATCAGAGTGTTACAGTGACGGGTGTGTGATATATTAGAGTGTTACAGTGAGGGTGTGGGGTATATCAGAGTGTTACAGTGAGGGGTGTGGGGTATATCAGTGTGTTACAGTGAGGGGTGTGGGGTATATCAGAGTGTTACAGTGAGGGGTGTGGGGTATATCAGTGTGTTACAGTGAGGGGTGTGGGGTATATCAGAGTGTTACAGTGAGGGGTGTGGGGTATATCAATGTGTTACAGTGAGGGGTGTGGGGTATATCAGATTGTTACAGTGAGGGGTGTGGGATATATCAGAATGTTACAGTGAGGGGTGTGGGGTATATCACAGTGTTACAGTGGGGGGTGGGGGGTATATCTGAGTGTTACAGCGAGGGGTGTGGGGTATATCGGAGTGTACAGTGAGGGGTGTGGGGTATATCAGATTGTTACAGTGAGGGGTGTGGGATATATCAGAATGTTTCAGTGAGGGGTGTGGGGTATATCACAGTGTTACAGTGGGGGGTGGTGGGTATATCTGAGTGTTACAGCGAGTGGTGTGGGGTATATCGGAGTGTACAGTGAGGGATGTGGGGTAATTAGAGTGTTACAGTAAGGGGTGTGGGATATTTCAGAGTGTTACAGTGAGAGGTGTGGGATATATCAGAGCGTTACAGTGAGGGGTGTGCGATATATCAGAGTGTTACAGTGAGGGGTGTGGGGTATATCAGAGTGTTACAGTGAGGCGTGTGGGGTATATCAGAGTGTTACAGTGAGTGTTGCGGGATATATCAGAGTGTTACACTGTGGGGTGTAGGGTATATCACAGTGTTACAGTGAGGGGTTGGGGTATATCAGAGTGTTACAGTGAGGGATGTGGGGTGTATCAGAGTGATACAGTGAGGGATGAGGGGTATTTCAGAGTGTTACAGTGAGAGGTGTGCGATATATCAGAGTGTTACAGTGAGGGGTGTGGGGTATATCAGTGTGTTACAGTGAGGGGTGTGGGGTATATCAGGGTGTTAAAGTGAGGGGTGTGGGGTATATCAGAGTGTTACAGTGAGGGGTGTGGGATATATCAAAGTGTTACAGTGAGGGGTGTGGGGTATATCACAGTGTTACAGTATGGGGTTGGAGTATATCAGAGTGTTACACTGAGGGGTGTGGGGTATATCAGAGTGTTATAGTGAGGGGTGTGGGGTATATCAGAGTGTTACAGTGAGGGATGTGGGGTATATCAGAGTGTTACAGTGAGGGGTGTGGGGTATATCAGCGTGTTACAGTGAGGGGTGTGGGGTATATCAGAGTGTTACAGTGAGGGGTGCGGAGTATATCAGAGTTTTACAGTGAGGGGTGTGGGGTATATCAGAGTGTTACAGTGAGGGGTGTGGGGTATATCAGAGTGTTACAGTGACGTGTGTGGGGTATATCAGAGCGTTACGGTGAGGGTTGTGGGGTGTATCAGAGTGTTACAGTGAGGGGTGTGGGTTATATCAGAGTGTTACAGTGAGGGGTGTGGGATATATCAGAGCGTTACAGTGAGGGGTGTCGTATATATCAGAGTGTTACAGTGAGGGGTGTGGGGTATATCAGAGTGTTACAGTGAGGGGTGTGGGGTATATCAGCGTGTTACAGTGAGGGGTGTGGGGTATATCAGAGTGTTACAGTGAGGGGTGTGGTATATATCAGAGTGTTACAGTGAGGGGTGTGGGGTATATCAGAGTGTTACAGTGAGGGGTGTGGGGTATATAAGTGTGTTACAGTGAGGGGTGTGGGGTTTATCAGAGTGTTACAGTGAGGGGTGTCGTATATATCAGAGTGTTACAGTGAGGGGTGTGGGGTATATCAGAGTGTTACAGTAAGGGGTGTGGGGTATATCAAAGTGTTACAGTGAGGGGTGTGGGGTATATCAGAAGGTTACAGTGAGGGGTGTGGGTATATCAGCGTGTACAGTGAGGGGTATGCCGTATATGAGAGTGTTACAGTGAGGCGTGTGTGATATATTAGAGTGTTACAGTGAGGGTGTGGGGTATATCAGAGTGTTACAGTGAGGGGTGTTGGGTATATCAGAGTGTTACAGTGAGGGGTGTGGGGTATATCAGAATGTTACAGTGAGGGGTGTGGGGTATATCACAGTGTTACAGCGGGGGGTGTGGGGTATATCAGAGTGTTACAGCGAGGGGTGTGGGGTATATCAGAGTGTACAGTGAGGGGTGTGGGGTAATTAGACTGTTACAGTGAGGGGTGTGGGGTATATCCGAGTGTAACAGTGAGGGTTGTGGGGTATATCTGAGTGTTACAGTGAGGGGTGTGATATATATCAGAGTGTTACAGTGTGGGGTCTGGGTTATATCAGAGTGTTACATTGAGGGGTGTGGGGTGTATCAGAGTGTTACAGTGAGGGGTGTGGGTTATATTAGAGTGTTACAGTGAGGGGTGTGGGGTATATCAGAGCGTTACAGTGAGGGGTGTGGGGTGTATCGGTGTTACAGTGAGGGGTATGGGATATATCAGAGTGTTATAGTGAGGGGTGTGGGGCTTATCAGAATGTTACAGTTAAGGGTGAGGGATATATCAGAAAGTTACAGTGAGGGGTGTGGGGTATATCAGAGTGTTACAGTGTGGGTTGTGGGGTATATCAGGGTGTTATAGTGAGGAATGTCGGGTATATCAGAGTGTTACAGTGAGGGGTGTGGAGTATATCAGTGTTACAGTGAGGGGTGTGGTGTATATAGGGGTGTTATAGTGAGGAATGTGGGGTATATCAGAATGTTACAGTGAGGGGTGTGGGTATATCAGTGTGTACAGTGAGGGGTATGGGGTATATGAGAGTGTTACAGTGAGGCGTGTGGGATAATTAGAGTGTTAAAGTGAGGGGTGTGGGGTATATCAGAGTGTTACAGTGACGGGTGTGTGATATATTAGAGTGTTACAGTGAGGGTGTGGGGTATATCAGAGTGTTACAGTGAGGGGTGTGGGGTATATCAGTGTGTTACAGTGAGGGGTGTGGGGTATATCAGAGTGTTACAGTGAGGGGTGTGGGGTATATCAGTGTGTTACAGTGAGGGGTGTGGGATATATCAGAATGTTACAGTGAGGGGTGTGGGGTATATCACAGTGTTACAGTGGGGGGTGGGGGGTATATCTGAGTGTTACAGCGAGGGGTGTGGTGTATATCGGAGTGTACAGTGAGGGATGTGGGGTAATTAGAGTGTTACAGTAAGGGGTGTGGGGTATTTCAGAGTGTTACAGTGAGAGGTGTGGGATATATCAGAGCGTTACAGTGAGGGGTGTGCGATATATCAGAGTGTTACAGTGAGGGGTGTGGGGTATATCAGAGTGTTACAGTGAGGGGTGTGGGGTATATCAGAGTGTTACAGTGAGCGTTGCGGGATATATCAGAGTGTTACACTGAGGGGTGTAGGGTATATCACAGTGTTACAGTGAGGGGTTGGGGTATATCAGAGTGTTACAGTGAGGGATGTGGGATATATCAGAGTGTTACAGTGAGGGGTGAGGGGTATTTCAGAGTGTTACAGTGAGAGGTGTGGGATATATCAGAGTGTTACAGTGAGGGGTGTGGGGTATATCAGTGTTTTACAGTGAGGGGTGTGGGGTATATCAGGGTGTTAAAGTGAGTGGTGTGGGGTATATCAGAGTGATACAGTGAGGGGTGTGGGATATATCAAAGTGTTACAGTGAGGGGTGTGGGGTATATCACAGTGTTACACTATGGGGTTGGGGTATATCAGAGTGTTACACTGAGGGGTGTGGGGTATATCAGAGTGTTATAGTGAGGGGTGTGGGGTATATCAGAGTGTTACAGTGAGGGATGTGGGGTATATCAGAGTGTTACAGTGAGGGGTGTGGGATATATCAGAGTGTTACAGTGAGGGGTGTGGGGTATATCAGAGTGTTACAGTGAGGGGTGTGGGGTATATCAGAGTGTTACAGTGAGGGGTGCGGAGTATATCAGAGTTTTACAGTGAGGGGTGTGGGGTATATCAGAGTGTTACAGTGAGGGGTGTCGGGTATATCAGAGCGTTACAGTGAGGGTTGTGGGGTGTATCAGAGTGTTACAGTGAGGGGTGTGGGTTATATCAGAGTGTTACAGTGAGGGGTGTGGGGTATATCAGAGCGTTACAGTGAGGGGTGTCGTATATATCAGAGTGTTACAGTGAGGGGTGTGGGGTATATCAGAGTGTTACAGTGAGGGGTGTGGGGTATATCAGCGTGTTACAGTGAGGGGTGTGGGGTATATCATAGTGTTACAGTGAGGGGTGTAGTATATATCAGAGTGTTACACTGAGGGGTGTGGGGTATATCAGAGTGTTACAGTGAGGAGTGTGGGGTATATAAGTGTGTTACAGTGAGGGGTGTGGGGTTTATCAGGGTGTTACAGTGATGGGTGTCGTATATATCAGAGTGTTACAGTGAGGGGTGTGGGGTATATCAGAGTGTTACAGTGAGTGGTGTGGGATATATCAAAGTGTTACAGTGAGGGGTGTGGGGTATATCAGAATGTTACAGTGAGGGGTGTGGGTATATCAGCGTGTACAGTGAGGGGTATGGCGTATATGAGAGTGTTACAGTGAGGCGTGTGTGATATATTAGAGTGTTACAGTGAGGGTGTGGGGTATATCAGAGTGTTACAGTGAGGGGCGTGGGGTATATCAGAGTGTTACAGTGAGGGGTGTGGGGTATATCAGAATGTTACAGTGAGGGGTGTGGGGTATATCACAGTGTTACAGCGGGGGGTGTGGGGTATATCAGAGTGTTACAGCGAGGGGTGTGGGGTATATCAGAGTGTACAGTGAGGGATGTGGGGTAATTAGACTGTTACAGTGAGGGGTGTGGGGTATATCCGAGTGTAACAGTGAGGGTTGTGGGGTATATCTGAGTGTTACAGTGAGGGGTGTGATATATATCAGAGTGTTACAGTGTGGGGTGTGGGTTATATCAGAGTGTTACATTGAGGGGTGTGGGGTGTATCAGAGTGTTACAGTGAGGGGTGTGGGTTATATTAGAGTGTTACAGTGAGGGGTGTGGGGTATATCAGAGCGTTACAGTGAGGGGTGTGGGGTGTATCGGTGTTACAGTGAGGGGTATGGGATATATCAGAGTGTTATTGTGAGGGGTGTGGGGCTTATCAGAATGTTGCAGTTAAGGGTGTGGGATATATCAGAAAGTTACAGTGAGGGGTGTGGGGTATATCAGAGTGTTACAGTGAGGGTTGTGGGGTATATCAGGGTGTTATAGTGAGGAATGTCGGGTATATCAGAGTGTTACAGTGAGGGGTGTGGAGTATATCAGTGTTACAGTGAGGGGTGTGGTGTAAATAGGGGTGTTATAGTGAGGAATGTGGGGTATATCAGAGTGTTACAGTGAGGGGTGTGGGGTATATCAGTGTTACAGTGAAGGGTGTGGCGTATATCAGGGTGTTACAGTGAGCGTTGTGGGTTATATCAGAGTGTTACAGTGTGGGGTGTGTGGTATATCAGAGTGTTACAGTGAGGGGTGTGGGGTATACCAGATTGTTACAGTGAGGTGTGTGGTGTATATCAGTGTGTTACAGTAAGGGGTGTGGGGTATATCAGAGTGTTACAGTGAGGGGTGTGGGGTAATTAGAGTGTTACAGAGAGAGGTGTGGGGTATATCAGAGTGTTACAGTGAGGGGTTTGGGATAATTAGAGTGTTACAGTGAGGGGTGAGGGGTATATCAGAGTGTTACTGTGAGGGGTGTGGGGTATATCAGAGTGTTACAGTGAGGGGTGTCGGGTATATCAGAGTGTTACAGTGAGGGGTGTGGGGTAATTAGAGTGTTACAGAGAGAGGTGTGGGGTATATCAGAGTGTTACACTGACGGGTGTGGGATATATCAGAGTTTTACAGTGAGAGGTGTGGTATATATCAGAGTGTTACAGTGAGGGGTGTGGGGTATATCAGAGTGTTACAGTGAGGGGTGTGGGGTATATCAGAGTGTTACAGTGAGGGGTGTGGGGTATATCAGAGTGTTACAGTGAGGGGTGTGGGGTATATCAGAGTGTTACAGTGAGGGGTGTGGGGTATATCAGAGTGTTACAGTGAGGGGTGTGGGGTATATCAGAGTGTTACACTGACGGGTGTGGGATATATCAGAGTGTTACAGTGAGGGGTGTGGTATATATCAGAGTGTTACAGTGAGGGGTGTGGTATATATCAGAGTGTTACAGTGAGGGGTGTGGGGTATATCAGATTGTTACAGTGAGGGGTGAGGGGTATATCAGTGTGTTACAGTGAGGGGTGTAGGGTTTATCAGAGTGTTACAGTGAGGGGTGTCGTATATATCAGAGTGTTACAGTGAGGGGTGTGGGGTATATCAGAGTGTTACAGTGAGGGGTGTGGGGTATATCAGCGTGTTACAGTGAGGGGTGTGGGGTATATCATAGTGTTACAGTGAGGGGTGTAGTATATATCAGAGTGTTACACTGAGGGGTGTGGGGTATATCAGAGTGTTACAGTGAGGGGTGTGGGGTATATAAGTGTGTTACAGTGAGGGGTGTGGGGTTTATCAGAGTGTTACAGTGATGGGTGTCGTATATATCAGAGTGTTACAGTGAGGGGTGTGGGGTATATCAGAGTGTTACAGTGAGGGGTGTGGGATATATCAAAGTGTTACAGTGAGGGGTGTGGGGTATATCAGAATGTTACAGTGAGGGGTGTGGGTATATCAGCGTGTACAGTGAGGGGTATGGCGTATATGAGAGTGTTACAGTGAGGCGTGTGTGATATATTAGAGTGTTACAGTGAGGGTGTGGGGTATATCAGAGTGTTACAGTGAGGGGCGTGGGGTATATCAGAGTGTTACAGTGAGGGGTGTGGGGTATATCAGAATGTTACAGTGAGGGGTGTGGGGTATATCACAGTGTTACAGCGGGGGGTGTGGGGTATATCAGAGTGTTACAGCGAGGGGTGTGGGGTATATCAGAGTGTACAGTGAGGGGTGTGGGGTAATTTGACTGTTACAGTGAGGGGTGTGGGGTATATCCGAGTGTAACAGTGAGGGTTGTGGGGTATATCTGAGTGTTACAGTGAGGGGTGTGATATATATCAGAGTGTTACAGTGTGGGGTGTGGGTTATATCAGAGTGTTACATTGAGGGGTGTGGGGTGTATCAGAGTGTTACAGTGAGGGGTGTGGGTTATATTAGAGTGTTACAGTGAGGGGTGTGGGGTATATCAGAGCGTTACAGTGAGGGGTGTGCGGTGTATCGGTGTTACAGTGAGGGGTATGGGATATATCAGAGTGTTATTGTGAGGGGTGTGGGGCTTATCAGAATGTTGCAGTTAAGGGTGTGGGATATATCAGAAAGTTACAGTGAGGGGTGTGGGGTATATCAGAGTGTTACAGTGAGGGTTGTGGGGTATATCAGGGTGTTATAGTGAGGAATGTCGGGTATATCAGAGTGTTACAGTGAGGGGTGTGGAGTATATCAGTGTTACAGTGAGGGGTGTGGTGTAAATAGGGGTGTTATAGTGAGGAATGTGGGGTATATCAGAGTGTTACAGTGAGGGGTGTGGGGTATATCAGCGTTACAGTGAAGGGTGTGGCGTATATCAGGGTGTTACAGTGAGCGTTGTGGGTTATATCAGAGTGTTACAGTGTGGGGTGTGGGGTATATCAGAGTGTTACAGTGAGGGGTGTGGGGTATACCAGATTGTTACAGTGAGGGGTGTGGTGTATATCAGTGTGTTACAGTAAGGGGTGTGGGGTATATCAGAGTGTTACAGTGAGGGGTGTGGGGTAATTAGAGTGTTACAGAGAGAGGTGTGGGGTATATCAGAGTGTTACAGTGAGGGGTTTGGGGTAATTAGAGTGTTACAGTGAGGGGTGAGGGGTATATCAGAGTGTTACTGTGAGGGGTGTGGGGTATATCAGAGTGTTACAGTGAGGGGTGTCGGGTATATCAGAGTGTTACAGTGAGGGGTGTGGGGTAATTAGAGTGTTACAGAGAGAGGTGTGGGGTATATCAGAGTGTTACACTGACGGGTGTGGGATATATCAGAGTTTTACAGTGAGAGGTGTGGGATATATCAGAGTGTTACAGTGAGGGGTGTGGGGTATATCAGAGTGTTACAGTGAGGGGTGTGGGGTATATCAGAGTGTTACAGTGAGGGGTGTGGGGTATATCAGAGTGTTACAGTGAGGGGTGTGGGGTATATCAGAGTGTTACAGTGAGGGGTGTGGGGTATATCAGAGTGTTACAGTGAGGGGTGTGGGGTATATCAGAGTGTTACACTGACGGGTGTGGGATATATCAGAGTGTTACAGTGAGGGGTGTGGTATATATCAGAGTGTTACAGTGAGGGGTGTGGTATATATCAGAGTGTTACAGTGAGGGGTGTGGGGTATATCAGATTGTTACAGTGAGGGGTGAGGGGTATATCAGTGTGTTACAGTGAGGGGTGTGGGGTTTATCAGAGTGTTACAGTGAGGGGTGTCGTATATATCAGAGTGTTACAGTGAGGGGTGTGGGGTATATCAGAGTGTTACAGTGAGGGGTGTGGGGTATATCAGAGTGTTACAGTGAGGGGTGTGGGGTATTTCAGAATGTTACAGTGAGGGGTGTGGGTATATCAGCGTGTACAGTGAGGGGTATGGGGTATATGAGAGTGTTACAGTGAGGCGTGTGGGATAATTAGAGTGTTAAAGTGAGGGGTGTGGGGTATATCAGAGTGTTACAGTGACGGGTGTGTGATATATTAGAGTGTTACAGTGAGGGTGTGGGGTATATCAGAGTGTTACGGTGAGGGGTGTGGGGTATATCAGTGTGTTACAGTGAGGGGTGTGGGGTATATCAGAGTGTAACAGTGAGGGGTGTGGGGTATATCAGTGTGTTACAGTGAGGGGTGTGGGGTATATCAGAGTGTTACAGTGAGGGGTGTGGGATATATCAATGTGTTACAGTGAGGGGTGTGGGGTATATCAGATTGTTACAGTGAGGGGTGTGGGATATATCAGAATGTTTCTGTGAGGGGTGTGGGGTATATCACAGTTTTACAGTGGGGGGTGGGTGGTATATCTGAGTGTTACAGCGAGGGGTGTGGGGTATATCGGAGTGTACAGTGAGGGATGTGGGGTAAATAGAGTGTTACAGTAAGGGGTGTGGGATATTTCAGAGTGTTACAGTGAGAGGTGTGGGATATATCAGAGCGTTACAGTGAGGGGTGTGCGATATATCAGAGTGTTACAGTGAGGGGTGTGGGGTATATCAGAGTGTTACAGTGAGGGGTGTGGGGTATATCCGAGTGTTACAGTGAGTGTTGCGGGATATATCAGAGTGTTACACTGTGGGGTGTAGGGTATATCACAGTGTAACAGTGAGGGATTGGGGTATATCAGAGTGTTACAGTGAGGGATGTGGGATGTATCAGAGTGTTACAGTGAGGGGTGAGGGGTATTTCAGAGTGTTGCAGTGAGAGGTGTGGGATATATCAGAGTGTTACAGTGAGGGGTGTGGGGTATATCAGTGTGTTACAGTGAGGGGTGTGGGGTATATCAGCATGTTAAAGTGAGGGGTGTGGGGTATATCAGAATGTTACAGTGAGGGGTGTGGGATATATCAAAGTGTTACAGTGAGGGGTGTGGGGTATATCACAGTGTTACAGTATGGGGTTGGGGTATATCAGAGTGTTACACTGAGGGGTGTGGGGCATATCAGAGTGTTATAGTGAGGGGTGTGGGGTATATCAGAGTGTTACAGTGAGGGATGTGGGGTATATCAGAGTGTTACAGTGAGGGGTGTGGGGTATATCAGAGTGTTACAGTGAGGGGTGTGGGGTATATCAGAGTTTTACAGTGAGGGGTGTGGGGTATATCAGAGTGTTACAGTGAGGGGTGTGGGGTATATCAGAGTGTTACCGTGAGGTGTATGGGGTATATCAGAGCGTTACAGTGAGGGTTGTGGGGTGTATCAGAGTGTTACAGTGAGGGGTGTGGGTTATATCAGAATGTTACAGTGAGGGGTGTGGGATATATCAGAGCGTTACAGTGACTGGTGTCGTATATATCAGAGTGTTACAGTGAGGGGGGTGGGGTATATCAGAGTGTTACAGTGAGGGGTGTGGGGTATATCAGCGTGTTACAGTGAGGGGTGTGGGGTATATCAGAGTGTTACAGTGAGGGGTGTGGTATATATCAGAGTGTTACAGTGAGGGGTGTGGGGTATATCAGAGTGTTACAGTGAGGGGTGTGGGGTATATAAGTGTGTTACAGTGAGGGGTGTGGGGTTTATCAGAGTGTTACAGTGAGGGGTGTCGTATATATCAGAGCGTTACAGTGACTGGTGTCGTATATATCAGAGTGTTACAGTGAGGGGTGTGGGGTATATCAGAGTGTTACAGTGAGGGGTGTGGGGTATATCAGCGTGTTACAGTGAGGGGTGTGGGGTATATCAGAGTGTTACAGTGAGGGGTGTGGGGTATATAAGTGTGTTACAGTGAGGGGTGTGGGGTTTATCAGAGTGTTACAGTGAGGGGTGTGGGATATATCAGAGCGTTACAGTGACTGGTGTCGTATATATCAGAGTGTTACAGTGAGGGGTGTGGGGTATATCAGAGTGTTACAGTGAGGGGTGTGGGGTATATCAGCGTGTTACAGTGAGGGGTGTGGGGTATATCAGAGTGTTACAGTGAGGGGTGTGGTATATATCAGAGTGTTACAGTGAGGGGTGTGGGGTATATCAGAGTGTTACAGTGAGGGGTGTGGGGTATATAAGTGTGTTACAGTGAGGGGTGTGGGGTATATCAAAGTGTTACAGTGAGGGGTGTGGGGTATATCAGAAGGTTACAGTGAGGGGTGTGGGTATATCAGCGTGTACAGTGAGGGGTATGGCGTATATGAGAGTGTTACAGTGAGGCGTGTGTGATATATTAGAGTGTTACAGTGAGGGTGTGGGGCATATCAGCGTGTTACAGTGAGGGGTGTGGGGTATATCAGAGTGTTACAGTGAGGGGTGTGGGGTATATCTGAATGTTACAGTGAGGGGTGTGGGGTATATCACAGTGTTACAGCGGGGGGTGTGGGGTATATCAGAGTGTTACAGCGAGGGGTGTGGGGTATATCAGAGTGTACAGTGAGGGGTGTGGGGTAATTAGACTGTTACAGTGAGGGGTGTGGGGTATATCCGAGTGTAACAGTGAGGGTTGTGGGGTATATCTGAGTGTTACAGTGAGGGGTGTGATATATATCAGAGTGTTACAGTGTGGGGTGTGGGTTATATCAGAGTGTTACATTGAGGGGTGTGGGGTGTATCAGAGTGTTACAGTGAGGGGTGTGGGTTATATTAGAGTGTTACAGTGAGGGGTGTGGGGTATATCAGAGCGTTACAGTGAGGGGTGTGGGGTGTATCGGTGTTACAGTGAGGGGTATGGGATATATCAGAGTGTTATAGTGAGGGGTGTGGGGCTTATCAGAATGTTACAGTTAAGGGTGTGGGATATATCAGAAAGTTACAGTGAGGGGTGTGGGGTATATCAGAGTGTTACAGTGTGGGTTGTGGGGTATATCAGGGTGTTATAGTGAGGAATGTCGGGTATATCAGAGTGTTACAGTGAGGGGTGTGTAGTATATCAGTGTCACAGTGAGGGGTGTGGTGTATATAGGGGTGTTATAGTGAGGAATGTGGGGTATATCAGAATGTTACAGTGAGGGGTGTGGGTATATCAGCGTGTACAGTGAGGGGTGTGGGATATATCAGAGTGTTACAGTGAGGGGTGTGGGGTATATCAGAGTGTTACAGTGAGGGGTGTGGGGTATATCAGAGTGTTACAGTGAGGGGTGCGGAGTATATCAGAGTTTTACAGTGAGGGGTGTGGGGTATATCAGAGTGTTACAGTGACGGGTGTGGGGTATATCAGAGCGTTACAGTGAGGGTTGTGGGGTGTATCAGAGTGTTACAGTGAGGGGTGTGGGTTATATCAGAGTGTTACAGTGAGGGGTGTGGGGTATATCAGAGCGTTACAGTGAGGGGTGTCGTATATATCAGAGTGTTACAGTGAGGGGTGTGGGGTATATCAGAGTGTTACAGTGAGGGGTGTGGGGTATATCAGCGTGTTACAGTGAGGGGTGTGGGGTATATCAGAGTGTTACAGTGAGGGGTGTGGTATATATCAGAGTGTTACACTGAGGGGTGTGGGGTATATCAGAGTGTTACAGTGAGGGGTGTGGGGTATATAAGTGTGTTACAGTGAGGGGTGTGGGGTTTATCAGAGTGTTACAGTGATGGGTGTCGTATATATCAGAGTGTTACAGTGAGGGGTGTGGGGTATATCAGAGTGTTACAGTGAGGGGTGTGGGGTATATCAAAGTGTTACAGTGAGGGGTGTGGGGTATATCAGAATGTAACAGTGAGGGGTGTGGGTATATCAGCGTGTACAGTGAGGGGTATGGCGTATATGAGAGTGTTACAGTGAGGCGTGTGTGATATATTAGAGTGTTACATTGAGATTTTGGGGTATATCAGAGTGTTACAGTGAGGGGCGTGGGGTATATCAGAGTGTTACAGTGAGGGGTGTGGGGTATATCAGAATGTTACAGTGAGGGGTGTGGGGTATATCACAGTGTTACAGCGGGGGGTGTGGGGTATATCAGAGTGTTACAGCGAGGGGTGTGGGGTATATCAGAGTGTACAGTGAGGGGTGTGGGGTAATTAGACTGTTACAGTGAGGGGTGTGGGGTATATCCGAGTGTAACAGTGAGGGTTGTGGGGTATATCTGAGTGTTACAGTGAGGGGTGTGATATATATCAGAGTGTTACAGTGTGGGGTGTGGGTTATATCAGAGTGTTACATTGAGGGGTGTGGGGTGTATCAGAGTGTTACAGTGAGGGGTGTGGGTTATATTAGAGTGTTACAGTGAGGGGTGTGGGGTATATCAGAGCGTTACAGTGAGGGGTGTGGGGTGTATCGGTGTTACAGTGAGGGGTATGGGATATATCAGAGTGTTATAGTGAGGGGTGTGGGGCTTATCAGAATGTTGCAGTTAAGGGTGTGGGATATATCAGAAAGTTACAGTGAGGGGTGTGGGGTATATCAGATTGTTACAGTGAGGGTTGTGGGGTATATCAGGGTGTTATAGTGAGGAATGTCGGGTATATCAGAGTATTACAGTGAGGGGTGTGGAGTATATCAGTGTTACAGTGAGGGGTGTGGTGTATATAGGGGTGTTATAGTGAGGAATGTGGGGTATATCAGAGTGTTACAGTGAGGGGTGTGGTGTATATCAGTGTTACAGTGAAGGGTGTGGCGTATATCAGGGTGTTACAGTGAGCGTTGTGGGTTATATCAGAGTGTTACAGTGTGGGGTGTGGGGTATATCAGAGTGTTACAGTGAGGGGTGTGGGGTATACCAGATTGTTACAGTGAGGGGTGTGGTGTATATCAGTGTGTTACAGTAAGGGGTGTGGGGTATATCAGAGTGTTACAGTGAGGGGTGTGGGTTATATCAGAATGTTACAGTGAGGGGTATGCGGTATATCAGGGTGTTACAGTGAGGGGTGTGGGGTATATCAGAGTGTTACAGTGAGGGGAGTGGGGCATATCAGAGTGTTACAGTGAGGGGTGTGGGGTATATCAGTGTTACAGTGAGTGGTGTGGGGTATATCAGAGTGTTACAGTGCGGTGTGTGGGTTATTTCTGAGTGTTACAGTGAGGTGCGAGGGATATATCAGAGTGTTACAGTGATGGGTGTGGGATATATCAGAGTGATACAGTGAGGGGTGTGGTGTATATTAGTGCTGCAGTGAGTGGTGTGGGGTATATCAGTGTTACAGTGTGGGGTGTGGGATATATCAGAGTGTTACAGTGAGGGGTGTGGGATATATCAGTGTCTTAAAGTGAGGGGTGTGGGGTATATCAGAGTGTTACAGTGAGGGGTGTGGGGTATATCAGAGTGTTGCGGTGAGAGGTGTGGGGTATATCAGAGTGTTTCAGTGAGGGGTGTGGGGTATATCAGAGTGTTACAGTGAGGTGTGTGGGATATATCAGTTTTACAGTGAGGGGTGTGGTGTATATCAGAGTGTTACCGTGAGGGGTGTGGGGTATATCAGAGTGTTACTGTGAGGGGTGTGGTTTATATCAGTGTGTTACAGTGAGGGGTGTGGGGTATATCAGGGTGTTACAGTGAGGGGTGTGGGGTATATGAGAGTGTTACAGTGAGGTTTGTGGGGTATATCAGAGTGTTACAATGAGGGGTGTGGATCATATCAGAGTATTACAGTGAGTGGTGTGGGGTATATCAGAGTGTTACAGCGAGGAGTGTGGGGTATATCAGAGTGTTACAGTGAGGGGTGTGGGGTATATCAGTATCACAGTGAGGGGTGTGGGGTATATCACAGTGTTACAGTGAGGGGTGTGGGATATATCAGAGTGTTACAGTGAGGGGTGTGGGGTATATCAGAGTGTTACAGTGAGATGTGTGGGGTATATCAGAGTGTTACAGTGAGGGGTGTGGGGTATATCAGAGTGTTACAGTGAGGGGTGTGGGGTATATCAGAGTGTTACAGTGAGGGGTGTGGGGTATATCAGAGTGTTACAGTGAGGGGTGTGGGGTATATCAGAGAGTTACAGTGAGTAGTGTGGGATATATCAGAGTGTTACAGTGAGGGGTGTGGGGTATATCAGAGTGTTACAGTGAGGGGTGTGGGGTATATCAGAGTGTTACAGTGAGGGGTGTGGGGTATATCAGAGTGTTACACTGTGGGGTGTAGGGTATATCACAGTGTTACAGTGAGGGGTTGGGGTATATCAGAGTGTTACACTGAGGGGTTTGGGGTATATCAGAGTGTTACAGTGAGGGGTGTGGGGTATATCAGAGTGTTACAGTGAGGGGTGTGGGGTATATCAGTGTGTTACAGTGAGAGGCGTGGGGTATATCAGAGTGTTACAGTGAGGGGTGTGGGGTATATCAGAATGTTACAGTGAGGGGTGTGGGGTATATCACAGTGTTACAGCGGGGGGTGTGGGGTATATCAGAGTGTTACAGCGAGGGGTGTGGGGTATATCAGAGTGTACAGTGAGGGGTGTGGGGTAATTAGACTGTTACAGTGAGGGGTGTGGGGTATATCCGAGTGTAACAGTGAGGGTTGTGGGGTATATCTGAGTGTTACAGTGAGGGGTGTGATATATATCAGAGTGTTACAGTGTGGGGTGTGGGTTATATCAGAGTGTTACATTGAGGGGTGTGGCGTGTATCAGAGTGTTACAGTGAGGGGTGTGGGTTATATTAGAGTGTTACAGTGAGGGGTGTGGGGTATATCAGAGCGTTACAGTGAGGGGTGTGGGGTGTATCGGTGTTACAGTGAGGGGTATGGGATATATCAGAGTGTTATAGTGAGGGGTGTGGGGCTTATCAGAATGTTGCAGTTAAGGGTGTGGGATATATCAGAAAGTTACAGTGAGGGGTGTGGGGTATATCAGATTGTTACAGTGAGGGTTGTGGGGTATATCAGGGTGTTATAGTGAGGAATGTCGGGTATATCAGAGTATTACAGTGAGGGGTGTGGAGTATATCAGTGTTACAGTGAGGGGTGTGGTGTATATAGGGGTGTTATAGTGAGGAATGTGGGGTATATCAGAGTGTTACAGTGAGGGGTGTGGTGTATATCAGTGTTACAGTGAAGGGTGTGGCGTATATCAGGGTGTTACAGTGAGCGTTGTGGGTTATATCAGAGTGTTACAGTGTGGGGTGTGGGGTATATCAGAGTGTTACAGTGAGGGGTGTGGGGTATACCAGATTGTTACAGTGAGGGGTGTGGTGTATATCAGTGTGTTACAGTAAGGTTTGTGGGGTATATCAGAGTGTTACAGTGAGGGGTGTGGGTTATATCAGAATGTTACAGTGAGGGGTATGCGGTATATCAGGGTGTTACAGTGAGGGGTGTGGGGTATATCAGAGTGTTACAGTGAGGGGAGTGGGGCATATCAGAGTGTTACAGTGAGGGGTGTGGGGTATATCAGTGTTACAGTGAGTGGTGTGGGGTATATCAGAGTGTTACAGTGCGGTGTGTGGGTTATTTCTGAGTGTTACAGTGAGGTGTGAGGGATATATCAGAGTGTTACAGTGATGGGTGTGGGATATATCAGAGTGATACAGTGAGGGGTGTGGTGTATATTAGTGCTACAGTGAGTGGTGTGGGGTATATCAGTGTTACAGTGTGGGGTGTGGGATATATCAGAGTGTTACAGTGAGGGGTGTGGGATATATCAGTGTCTTAAAGTGAGGGGTGTGGGGTATATCAGAGTGTTACAGTGAGGGGTGTGGGGTATATCAGAGTGTTGCGGTGAGAGGTGTGGGGTATATCAGAGTGTTTCAGTGAGGGGTGTGGGGTATATCAGAGTGTTACAGTGAGGTGTGTGGGATATATCAGTTTTACAGTGAGGGGTGTGGTGTATATCAGAGTGTTACCGTGAGGGGTGTGGGGTATATCAGAGTGTTACTGTGAGGGGTGTGGTTTATATCAGTGTGTTACAGTGAGGGGTGTGGGGTATATCAGGGTGTTACAGTGAGGGGTGTGGGGTATATGAGAGTGTTACAGTGAGGTTTGTGGGGTATATCAGAGTGTTACAATGAGGGGTGTGGATCATATCAGAGTATTACAGTGAGTGGTGTGGGGTATATCAGAGTGTTACAGCGAGGAGTGTGGGGTATATCAGAGTGTTACAGTGAGGGGTGTGGGGTATATCAGTATCACAGTGAGGGGTGTGGGGTATATCACAGTGTTACAGTGAGGGGTGTGGGATATATCAGAGTGTTACAGTGAGGGTTGTGGGGTATATCAGAGTGTTACAGTGAGATGTGTGGGGTATATCAGAGTGTTACAGTGAGGGGTGTGGGGTATATCAGAGTGTTACAGTGAGGGGTGTGGGGTATATCAGAGTGTTACAGTGAGGGGTGTGGGGTATATCAGTGTGTTACAGTGAGAGGTGTGGGTATATCAGAGTGTTACAGTGAGGGGTGTGGGGTATATCAGAGTGTTACAGTGAGGGGTGTGGGGTATATCAGAGTGTTACACTGTGGGGTGTAGGGTATATCACAGTGTTACAGTGAGGGGTTGGGGTATATCAGAGTGTTACACTGAGGGGTTTGGGGTATATCAGAGTGTTACAGTGAGGGGTGTGGGGTATATCAGAGTGTTACAGTGAGGGGTGTGGGGTATATCAGTGTGTTACAGTGAGAGGTGTGGGGTATATCAGAGTGTTACAGTGAGGGGTGTGGTATATATCAGAGTGTTAATGTGAGGGGTGTGGGGTATATCAGAGTGTTACATTGAGGGGTGTGGGGTATATCAGAGTGTACAGTGAGGGGTGTGGGGTATATCAGACTGTTACATTGAGGGATGTGGGGTATATCAGATTGTTGCAGTGAGGGGTGTGGGGTATATCAGAGTGTTACAGTGAGGTGTAGTGTATATCAAAGTGTTACAGTGAGGGGTGTGGAGTATATCAGAGTGTTACAGTGAGGTGTGGTGTATATCAGAGTGTTACAGTGAGGGGTGTGTGATACATCAGAGTGTTAAAGTGAGTGGTGTGGGGTATATCAGAGTGTTACAGTGAGGGGTGTGGGATATATCAGAGTGTTACAGTGAGGGTTGTGGGGTATATCATAGTGTTACAGTGAGGGGTGTGGTGTATATCAGAGTGTTACAGTGACGGGTGTTAGGTATATCAGAGTGTTACTGTGAGGGGTGTGGGGTATATCACAGTGTTAAGGTGAGGGGTGTTGGGTATATCAGAGTGTTACAGTGAGGGGTGTGGGGTATATCAGTGTTACAGTGAGGGTAGTGGAATATATCAGACTGTTACAGTGAGGGGTTTGGGATATATCACAGTGTTACAGTGAGGGAAGTAGGGTGTATCAGTGTGTTACAGTGAGGGGTGTGGGGTATATCAGAGTCTTACTGTGAGGGGTGTGGGGTATATCAGAGTGTTACAGTGAGGGGTGTCGGGTATATCAGAGTGTTACCCTGAGGGGTGTGGGATATATCAGAGTGTTACAGTGAGGGGTGTGGGGTATGTCAGAGTGTTACAGTGAGGGGTGTGGTGTATATCAGAGTGTTACAGTAAGGGGTGTGTGATATATCAGAGTGTTACAGTGAGGGTAGTGGGGCATATCAGAGTGTTACCGCGATGGGCATGGGGAATATCAGAATGCTACAGTGAGGGTTGCAGGGTATATCAGAGTGTTACAGTGAGGGGTGTGGAGCATATCCGATTATTACAGTGAGGGGTGTGGGGTATAAAAGAGTGTTACCGTGAGGGGTGTGGGGTATATCAGTGTCACAGTGAGGGGTGTGGGGTATATCAGAGTGTTACAGTGAGGGGTGTGGGGTATATCAGAGTGTTACAGTGAGGGGTGTGGGGTATATCAGAGTGTTACAGTGAGGGGTGTGGGGTATATCAGAGTGTTACAGTGAGGGGTGTGAGGTATATCAGAGTGTTACAGTGAGGGGTGTGGGGTATATCAGAGTGTTACATTGAGGATGTGGGATATATCAGAGTGTTACAGTGAGGGTTGTGGGGTATTTCATAGTGTTACAGTGAGTGGTGTGGGGTATATCAGGGTGTTACAGCGAGGGGTGTGGGGCATATCACAGTGTTACAGTGAGGGGTGTGGGGTATATCAGTGTTACAGTGAGGGTAGTGGAATATATCAGACTGTTACAGTGAGGGGTTTGGGATATATCAGAGTGTTACAGTGAGGGAAGTGGGGTATATCAGAGTGTTACTGTGAGGGGTGTGGTGTATATCAGTTTGATACATTATGGGTTGTGGGGTATATCAGAGTGTTACAGTGAGTGGTGTGGGTTATATCAGAGTGTTACAGTAAGGGGTATGCGGTATATCAGTGTATTACAGTGAGGGGTGTGGGGTATATCAGAGTGTTACAGTGAGGGGAGTGGGGCATATCAGAGTGTTACAGTGAGGGGTGTGGGGTATATCAGTGTTACAGTGAGTGGTGTGGGGTATATCAGAGTGTTACAGTGCGGGGTGTGGGTTATTTCAGAGTGTAACAGTGAGGTGTGAGGGATAGATCAGAGTGTTACAGTGATGGGTGTGGGATATATCAGAGTGATACAGTGAGGGGTGTGGGGTATATCAGTGTTACAGTGAGTGGTGCGGGGTATATCAGTGTTACAGTGTGGGGTGTGGGATATATCAGAGTGTTACAGCGAGGGGTGTGGGATATATCAGTGTGTTACAGTGAGGGGTGTGGGGAATATCAGAGTGTTACAGTTAGGGGTGTGGGGTATATCAGAGTGTTACAGTGAGGGGTGTGGGGTATATCAGCGTGTTACAGTGAGGGGTGTGGTGTGTATCAGAGTGTTACAGTGAGGTGTGTGGGATATATCAGTGTTACAGTGAGGGGTGTGGTGTTTATCAGAGTGTTAAAGTGAGGGGTGTGGGTTATATCAGAGTGTTACTGTGAGGGGTGTGGGTTATATCAGTGTGTTACAGTGAGGGGTGTGGGGTATATCAGGGTGTTACAGTGAGGGGTGTGGGGTCTATCAGAGTGTTACAGTGAATGGTGTGGGATATATCAGAGTGTTACAGTGAGGGGAGTGGGGTATATCAGAGTGTTACAGTGAGGGAAGTGGGGTATATCAGAGTGTTACAGTGAGGGTTGTAGGGTATATCAGAGTCTTACAGTGAGGGGTGTGGGGTATATCAGAGTGTTACAGTGAGGGGTGTGGGGTATATCAGAGTGTTACAGTGAGGGGTGTGAGATATATCAGAGTGTTACAGTGAGGGTTGTGGGGTATATCAGAGTGTTACAGTGAGGTTTGTGGGGAATATCAGAGTGTTTCAATGAGGGGTGTGGATCACATCAGAGTATTACAGTGAGGGGTGTGGGGTATATCAGAGTGTTACAGTGAGGGGTGTGGGGTATATCAGAGTGTTACAGTGAGGGGTGTGGGGTATATCAGTATCACAGTGAGGGGTGTGGGGTATACCAGAGTGTTACAGTGAAGGGTGTGGGATATATCAGAGTGTTACAGTGAGGGGTGTGGGGTATATCTGAGTTTTACAGTGAGGGGTGTGGGGTATATCAGATTGTTACAGTGAGATGTGTGGGGTATATCAGAGTGTTACAGTGAGGGGTGTGGGGTATATCAGATTGTTACAGTGAGGGGTGTGGGGTATATCAGAGTGTTACAGTGAGGTGTGGTGTGTATCAGAGTGTTACAGTGAGGGGTGTGGAGTATATCAGAGTGTTACAGTGAGGTGTGGTGTATATCAGAGTGTTACAGTGAGGGGTGTGTGATACATCAGAGTGTTACAGTTAGTGGTGTGGGTTATATCAGAGTGTTACAGTGAGGGGTGTGGGATATATCAGACTGTTACAGTGAGGGTTGTGGGGTATATCAGAGTTTTACAGTGAGGGGTGTGGGGTATATCAGAGTGTTACACTGAGGGGTGTGGGGTATATCAGAGTGTTACAGTGAGGGGTGTGGGGTATATCACAGTGTTACAGTGAGGGGTGTGGGGTATATCAGTGTTACAGTGAGGGTAGTGGAATATATCAAACTGTTACAGTGAGGGGTTTGGGATATATCAGAGTGTTACAGTGAGGGGTGTGGGGTATATCAGAGTGTTACAGTGAGGGAAGTGGGGTATATCAGAGTGCTACAGTGAGGGTTGCAGGGTATATCAGAGTCTTACAGTGAAGCGTGTGGGGTATATCAGAGTGTTACAGTGAGGGGTGTGGGGTATATCAGAGTGTTACACTGAGGGGTGTGGGATATTTCAGAGTGTTACATTGAGGGGTGCGGGGTATGTCAGAGTGTTACAGTGAGGGGTGTGGGGTATAACAGAGTGTTACAGTAAGGGGTGTGTGATATATCAGAGTGTTACAGTGAGGGTAGTGGGGCATATCAGAGTGTTACAGTGAGGGTTGCGGGGTATATCAGAGTGTTACAGTGAGGGGTGTGGAGCATATCAGATTATTACAGTGAGGGGTTTGGGGTATATCAGAGTGTTACAGTGAGGGGTGTGGGGTATAAAAGAGTGTTACAGTGAGGGGTGTGGGGTATATCAGTGTCACAGTGAGGGGTGTCGGGTATATCAGAGTGTTTCAGTGAGGGGTGTGAGGTATATCAGAGTGTTACAGTGAGGGGAGTGGGATATATCAGTGTGTTACAGTGAGGCGTGTGGGGTATATCAGAGTTTTACAGTGAGGGGTGTGGGGTATATCAGAGTGTTACAGTGAGGATTTGGGATATATCAGAGTTTTACAGTGAGGGGTGTGGGGTATTTCATAGTGTTACAGTGAGGGGTGTGGGGTATATCAAAGAGTTCCAATGAGGGATGTGTGGTATATCAGAGTGTTTCACAGAGGGGTGTGGGATATATCAGAGTGTTACAGTGAGGGGTGTGGTATATATCAGAGTGTTACAGTGAGGGGTGTGGGGTATATCAGAGTGTTACAGTGAGGGTTGCTGGGTATATCAGAGTGTTACAGTGAGGGGTGTGGGGTATATCAGAATGTTACAGTGAGGGGTGTGGGGTAATTAGAGTGTTACAGAGAGAGGTGTGGGGTATATCAGAATGTTACAGTGAGGGGTGTGGGGTAATTAGAGTGTTACAGTGTGGGATGTGGGATATATCAGAGTGTTACAGTGAGGGGTGTGGGGTATATCAGATTGTTACAGTGAGGGGTGTGGGGTATATCAGTGTTACAGTAAGGGTAGTGGGATATATCAGAGTGTTACAGTGAGGGGTGTGGGGTATATCAGAGTGTTACAGTAGGGGGTGTGGGGTACATCACAGTGTTACAGTGAGGGGTGTGGGGTATATCAGAGTGTGACAGTGAGGGTTGTGGGGTATATCAGAGTGTTACAGTGAGGGGTGGGGTACATCAGAGTGTTACACTGAGTGGTGTGGGATATATCAGAGTGTTACAGTGAGGGGTGTGGTATATATCAAAGTGTTACAGTGAGGGGTGTGGTATGTATCAGAGTGTTACAGTGAGGGGTGTGCGGTATATCAGAGTGTTACAGTGAGGGGTGTGGGGTATATCAGTGTGTTACAGTGAGAGGTGTGGGGTATATCAGAGTGTTACAGTGAGGGGTGTGGTATATATCAGAGTGTTAATGTGAAGGGTGTGGGGTATATCAGAGTGTTACAGTGAGGGGTGTGGGGTATATCAGAGTGTTACAGTGAGGGGTGTGGAGTATATCAGAATGTTACAGTGAGGGGTGTATGTATATCAGAGTGTACAGTGAGGGGTGTGGGGTATATCAGAGTGTTACATTGAGGGATGTGGGGTATATCAGATTGTTGCAGTGAGGGGTGTGGGGTATATCAGAGTGTTACAGTGAGGTGTGGTGTATATCAGAGTGTTACAGTGAGGGGTGTGGAGTATATCAGAGTGTTACAGTGAGGTGTGGTGTATATCAGAGTGTTACAGTGAGGGGTGTGTGATACATCAGAGTGTTAAAGTGAGTGGTGTGGGGTATATCAGAGTGTTACAGTGAGGGGTGTGGGATATATCAGAGTGTTACAGTGAGGGTTGTGGGGTATATCAGAGTGTTCCAGTGAGGGGTGTGGTGTATATCAGAGTGTTACAGTGAGGGGTGTGGGGTATATCAGAGTGTTACAGTGAGGGGTGTGGGGTATATCACAGTGTTACAGTGAGGGGTGTGGGGTATATCAGTGTTACAGTGAGGGTAGTGGAATATATCAGACTGTTACAGTGAGGGGTTTGGGATATATCAGAGTGTTACAGTGAGGGTAGTAGGGTATATCAGAGTGTTACAGTGAGGGGTGTGGGGTATATCAGAGTCTTACTGTGAGGGGTGTGGGGTATATCAGAGTGTTACAGTGAGGGGTGTGGGGTATATCAGAGTGTTACCCTGAGGGGTGTGGGATATATCAGAGTGTTACAGTGAGGGGTGTGGGGTATGTCAGAGTGTTACAGTGAGGGGTGTGGTGTATATCAGAGTGTTACAGTAAGGGGTGTGTGATATATCAGAGTGTTACAGTGAGGGTAGTGGGGCATATCAGAGTGTTACCGCGATGGGGGTGGGGAATATCAGAATGTTACAGCGAGGGGTGTGGGGCATATCACAGTGTTACAGTGAGGGGTGTGGGGTATATCAGTGTTACAGTGAGGGTAGTGGAATATATCAGACTGTTACAGTGAGGGTTTTGGGATATATCAGAGTGTTACAGTGAGGGAAGTGGGGTATATCAGAGTGTTACTGTGAGGGGTGTGGTGTATATCATTTTGATACAGTAAGGGGTGTGGGGTATATCAGAGTGTTACAGTGAGTGGTGTGGGTTATATCAGAGTGTTACAGTAAGGGGTATGCGGTATATCAGAGTGTTACAGTGAGGGGTGTGGGGTATATCAGAGTGTTACAGTGAGGGGAGTGGGTCATTTCAGAGTGTTACAGTGAGGGGTGTGGGGTATATCAGTGTTACAGTGAGTGGTGTGGGGTATATCAGAGTGTTACAGTGCGGGGTGTGGGTTATTTCAGAGTGTTACAGTGAGGTGTGAGGGATAGATCAGAGTGTTACAGTGATGGGTGTGGGATATATCAGAGTGATACAGTGAGGGGTGTGGGGTATATCAGTGTTACAGTGAGTGGTGCGGGGTATAACAGTGTTACAGTGTGGGGTGTGGGATATATCAGAGTGTTACAGTGAGGGGTGTGGGGTATATCAGAGTGTTACAGTGAGGGGTGTGGTGTATATCAGAGTGTTACAGTGAGGTGTGTGGGATATATCAGTGTTACAGTGAGGGGTGTGGTGTTTATCAGAGTGTTACAGTGAGGAGTGTGGGTTATATCAGAGTGTTACTGTGAGGGGTGTGGGTTATATCAGTGTGTTACAGTGAGGGGTGTGGGGTATGTCAGGGTGTTACAGTGAGGGGTGTGGGGTCTATCAGAGTGTTACAGTGAATGGTGTGGGTATATCAGAGTGTTACAGTGAGGGGTGTGGGGTATGTCAGAGTGTTACAGTGAGGGGTGTGGGGTATATCAGAGTGTTACAGTAAGGGGTGTGTGATATATCAGAGTGTTACAGTGAGGGTAGTGGGGCATATCAGAGTGTTACAGTGAGGGGTGTGGGGTATATCAGAATGTTACAGTGAGGGGTGTGGGGTATATCAGAGTGTTACAGTGAGGGGTGTGGGATATATCAGAGTGTTACAGTGAGGGTTGTGGGGTATATCAGAGTGTTACAGTGAGGGGTGTGGTATATATCAGAGTGTTACAGTGACGGGTGTTAGGTATATCAGAGTGTTACAGTGAGGGGTGTGGGGTATATCAGAGTGTTACAGTGAGGGGTGTGGGGTCTATCAGAGTGTTACAGTGAGGGGTGTGGGGTATATCACAGTGTTACAGTGAGGGGTGTGGGGTATATCAGTGTTACAGTGAGGGTAGTGGAATATATCAGACTGTTACAGTGAGGGGTTTGGGATATATCAGAGTGTTACAGTGAGGGAAGTAGGGTATATCAGAGTGTTACAGTGAGGGGTGTGGGGTATATCAGAGTCTTACTGTGAGGGGTGTGGGGTATATCAGAGTGTTACAGTGAGGGGTGTGGGGTATATCAGAGTGTTGCCCTGAGGGGTGTGGGATATATCAGAGTGTTACAGTGAGGGGTGTGGGGTATGTCAGAGTGTTACAGTGAGGGGTGTGGGGTATATCAGAGTGTTACAGTGAGGGGTGTGGGGTATATCACAGTGTTACAGTGAGGGGTGTGGGGTATATCAGTGTTACAGTGAGGGTAGTGGAATATATCAGACTGTTACAGTGAGGGGTGTGGGGTATATCAGAGTGTTACAGTAGGGGGTGTGGGGTACATCACAGTGTTACAGTGAGGGGTGTGGGGTATATCAGAGTGTGACAGTGAGGGTTGTGGGGTATATCAGAGTGTTACAGTGAGGGGTGGGGTACATCAGAGTGTTACACTGAGTGGTGTGGGATATATCAGAGTGTTACAGTGAGGGGTGTGGTATATATCAAAGTGTTACAGTGAGGGGTGTGGTATGTATCAGAGTGTTACAGTGAGGGGTGTGCGGTATATCAGAGTGTTACAGTGAGGGGTGTCGGGTATATCAGTGTGTTACAGTGAGAGGTGTGGGGTATATCAGAGTGTTACAGTGAGGGGTGTGGTATATATCAGAGTGTTAATGTGAAGGGTGTGGGGTATATCAGAGTGTTACAGTGAGGGGTGTGGGGTATATCAGAGTGTTACAGTGAGGGGTGTGGAGTATATCAGAATGTTACAGTGAGGGGTGTATGTATATCAGAGTGTACAGTGAGGGGTGTGGGGTATATCAGAGTGTTACATTGAGGGATGTGGGGTATATCAGATTGTTGCAGTGAGGGGTGTGGGGTATATCAGAGTGTTACAGTGAGGTGTGGTGTATATCAGAGTGTTACAGTGAGGGGTGTGGAGTATATCAGAGTGTTACAGTGAGGTGTGGTGTATATCAGTGTGTTACAGTGAGGGGTGTGTGATACATCAGAGTGTTAAAGTGAGTGGTGTGGGGTATATCAGAGTGTTACAGTGAGGGGTGTGGGATATATCAGAGTGTTACAGTGAGGGTTGTGGGGTATATCAGAGTGTTCCAGTGAGGGGTGTGGTGTATATCAGAGTGTTACAGTGAGGGGTGTGGGGTATATCAGAGTGTTACAGTGAGGGGTGTGGGGTATATCACAGTGTTACAGTGAGGGGTGTGGGGTATATCAGTGTTACAGTGAGGGTAGTGGAATATATCAGACTGTTACAGTGAGGGGTTTGGGATATATCAGAGTGTTACAGTGAGGGAAGTAGGGTATATCAGAGTGTTACAGTGAGGGGTGTGGGGTATATCAGAGTCTTACTGTGAGGGGTGTGGGGTATATCAGAGTGTTACAGTGAGGGGTGTGGGGTATATCAGAGTGTTACCCTGAGGGGTGTGGGATATATCAGAGTGTTACAGTGAGGGGTGTGGGGTATGTCAGAGTGTTACAGTGAGGGGTGTGGTGTATATCAGAGTGTTACAGTAAGGGGTGTGTGATATATCAGAGTGTTACAGTGAGGGTAGTGGGGCATATCAGAGTGTTACCGCGATGGGCGTGGGGAATATCAGAATGTTACAGCGAGGGGTGTGGGGCATATCACAGTGTTACAGTGAGGGGTGTGGGGTATATCAGTGTTACAGTGAGGGTAGTGGAATATATCAGACTGTTACAGTGAGGGTTTTGGGATATATCAGAGTGTTACAGTGAGGGAAGTGGGGTATATCAGAGTGTTACTGTGAGGGGTGTGGTGTATATCATTTTGATACAGTAAGGGGTGTGGGGTATATCAGAGTGTTACAGTGAGTGGTGTGGGTTATATCAGAGTGTTACAGTAAGGGGTATGCGGTATATCAGAGTGTTACAGTGAGGGGTGTGGGGTATATCAGAGTGTTACAGTGAGGGGAGTGGGTCATTTCAGAGTGTTACAGTGAGGGGTGTGGGGTATATCAGTGTTACAGTGAGTGGTGTGGGGTATATCAGAGTGTTACAGTGCGGGGTGTGGGTTATTTCAGAGTGTTACAGTGAGGTGTGAGGGATAGATCAGAGTGTTACAGTGATGGGTGTGGGATATATCAGAGTGATACAGTGAGGGGTGTGGGGTATATCAGTGTTACAGTGAGTGGTGCGGGGTATATCAGTGTTACAGTGTGGGGTGTGGGATATATCAGAGTGTTACAGTGAGGGGTGTGGGGTATATCAGAGTGTTACAGTGAGGGGTGTGGTGTATATCAGAGTGTTACAGTGAGGTTTGTGGGATATATCAGTGTTACAGTGAGGGGTGTGGTGTTTATCAGAGTGTTACAGTGAGGAGTTTGGGTTATATCAGAGTGTTACTGTGAGGGGTGTGGGTTATATCAGTGTGTTACAGTGAGGGGTGTGGGGTATGTCAGGGTGTTACAGTGAGGGGTGTGGGGTCTATCAGAGTGTTACAGTGAATGGTGTGGGTATATCAGAGTGTTACAGTGAGGGGTGTGGGGTATGTCAGAGTGTTACAGTGAGGGGTGTGGGGTATATCAGAGTGTTACAGTAAGGGGTGTGTGATATATCAGAGTGTTACAGTGAGGGAAGTGGGGCATATCAGAGTGTTACAGTGAGGGGTGTGGGGTATATCAGAATGTTACAGTGAGGGGTGTGGGGTATATCAGAGTGTTACAGTGAGGGGTGTGGGATATATCAGACTGTTACAGTGAGGGTTGTGGGGTATATCAGAGTGTTACAGTGAGGGGTGTGGTGTATATCAGAGTGTTACAGTGACGGGTGTTAGGTATATCAGAGTGTTACAGTGAGGGGTGTGGGGTATATCAGAGTGTTACAGTGAGGGGTGTGGGGTCTATCAGAGTGTTACAGTGAGGGGTGTGGGGTATATCACAGTGTTACAGTGAGGGGTGTGGGGTATATCAGTGTTACAGTGAGGGTAGTGGAATATATCAGACTGTTACAGTGAGGGGTTTGGGATATATCAGAGTGTTACAGTGAGGGAAGTAGGGTATATCAGAGTGTTACAGTGAGGGGTGTGGGGTATATCAGAGTCTTACTGTGAGGGGTGTGGGGTATATCAGAGTGTTACAGTGAGGGGTGTGGGGTATATCAGAGTGTTGCCCTGAGGGGTGTGGGATATATCAGAGTGTTACAGTGAGGGGTGTGGGGTATGTCAGAGTGTTACAGTGAGGGGTGTGGGGTATATCAGAGTGTTACAGTGAGGGGTGTGGGGTATATCACAGTGTTACAGTGAGGGGTGTGGGGTATATCAGTGTTACAGTGAGGGTAGTGGAATATATCAGACTGTTACAGTGAGGGGTTTGGGATATATCAGAGTGTTACAGTGAGGGGTGTGGGGTATATCAGAGTGTTACAGTGAGGGAAGTGGGGTATATCAGAGTGTTACAGTGAGGGTTGTAGGGTATATCAGAGTCTTACAGTGAGGCGTGTGGCGTATATCAGAGTGTTACAGTGAGGGGTGTGGGGTATATCAGAGTGTTACACTGAGGCGTGTGGGATATTTCAGAGTGTTACAGTGAGGGGTGTGGGGTATGTCAGAGTGTTACAGAGAGGGGTGTGGGATATATCAGAGTGTTACAGTGAGGGGTGTGGGGAATGTCAGAGTGTTACAGTGAGGGGTGTGAGGTATATCCGAGTGTTACAGTGAGGGGTGTGGGGTATATCACAGTGTTACAGTGAGGGGTGTGAGGTATATCAGAGTGTTACAGTGAGGATGTGGGATATATCAGAGTTTTACAGTGAGGGGTGTGGGGTATTTCATAGTGTTACAGTGAGGGGTGTGGGGTATATCAGAGAGTTCCAATGAGGGATGTGTGGTATATCAGAGTGTTTCACTGAGGGGTGTGGGATATATCAGAGTGTTACAGTGAGGGGTGTGGTATATATCTGAGTGTTACAGTGAGGGGTGTGGGGTATATCAGAGTGTTACAGTGAGGGTTGCTGGGTATATCAGAGTGTTACAGTGAGGGGTGTGGGGTAATTAGAGTGTTACAGAGAGAGGTGTGGGGTATATCAGAATGTTACAGTGAGGGGTGTGGGGTAATTAGAGTGTTACAGTGTGGGGTGTGGGATATATCAGAGTGTTACAGTGAGGGGTGTGGGGTATATCAGATTGTTACAGTGAGGGGTGTGGGGTATATCAGTGTTACAGTAAGGGTAGTGGGATATATCAGAGTGTTACAGTGAGGGGTGTGGGGTATATCAGAGTGTTACAGTAGGGGGTGTGGGGTACATCAGAGTGTTACAGTGAGGGGTGTGGGGTATATCAGAGTGTGACAGTGAGGGTTGTGGGGTATATCAGAGTGTTACAGTGAGGGGTGGGGTACATCAGAGTGTTACACTGAGGGGTGTGGGATATATCAGAGTGTTACAGTGAGGGGTGTGGTATATATCAAAGTGTTACAGTGAGGGGTGTGGTATATATCAGAGTGTTACAGTGAGGGGTGTGGGGTATATCAGAGTGTTACAGTGAGGGGTGTGGGGTATATCAGTGTGTTACAGTGAGAGGTGTGGGGTATATCAGAGTGTTACAGTGAGGGGTGTGGTATATATCAGAGTGTTAATGTGAGGGGTGTGGGGTATATCAGAGTGTTACAGTGAGGGGCGTGGGATATATCAGAGTGTTACAGTGAGGGGTGTGGAGTATATCAGAATGTTACAGTGAGGGGTGTATGTATATCAGAGTGTACAGTGAGGGGTGTGGGGTGTATCAGAGTGTTACATTGAGGGATGTGGGGTATATCAGATTGTTGCAGTGAGGGGTGTGGGGTATATCAGAGTGTTACAGTGAGGTGTGGTGTATATCAGAGTGTTACAGTGAGGGGTGTGGAGTATATCAGAGTGTTACAGTGAGGTGTGGTGTATATCAGAGTGTTACAGTGAGGGGTGTGTGATACATCAGAGTGTTAAAGTGAGTGGTGTGGGGTATATCAGAGTGTTACAGTGAGGGGTGTGGGATATATCAGAGTGTTACAGTGAGGGTTGTGGGGTATATCAGAGTGTTACAGTGTGGGGTGTGGTGTATATCAGAGTGTTACAGTGACGGGTGTTAGGTATATCAGAGTGTTACTGTGAGGGGTGTGGGGTATATCAGAGTGTTACAGTGAGGGGTGTGGGGTATATCAGAGTGTTACAGTGAGGGGTGTGGTGTATATCACAGTGTTACTGTGAGGGGTGTGGGGTATATCAGTGTTACAGTGAGTGGTGTGGGGTATATCAGAGTGTTACAGTGAGGGAAGTAGGGTATATCAGAGTGTTACAGTGAGGGGTGTGGGGTATATCAGAGTCTTACTGTGAGGGGTGTGGGGTATATCAGAGTGTTACAGTGAGGGGTGTGGGGTATATCAGAGTGTTACCCTGATGGGTGCGGGATATATCAGAGTGTTACAGTGAGGGGTGTGGGGTATGTCAGAGTGTTACAGTGAGGGGTGTGGTGTATATCAGAGTGTTACAGTAAGGGGTGTGTGATATATCAGAGTGTTACAGTGAGAGTAGTGGGGCATATCTGAGTGTTACCGCGATGGGCGTGGGGAATTTCAGAATGTTACAGTGAGGGTTGCGGGGTATATCAGAGTGTTACAGTGAGGGGTGTGGAGCATATCCGATTATTACAGTGAGGGGTGAGGGGCATAAAAGAGTGTTACAGTAAGGGGTGTGGGGTATATCAGAGTGTTACAGTGAGGGGTGTGGGGTATATCAGAGTGTTAGAGTGAGGGGTGTGGGGTATATCAGAGTGTTACAGTGAGGGGTGTGAGGTATATCAGAGTGTTACAGTGAGGGGTGTGAGGTATATCAGAGTGTTACAGTGAGGGGTGTGGGGTATATCAGAGTGTTACAGTGAGGATGTGGGATATATCACAGTGTTACAGTGAGGGTTGTGGGGTATTTCATAGTGTTACAGTGAGTGGCGTTGGGGTATATCAGGGTGTTACAGCGATGGGTGTGGGGCATATCACAGTGTTACAGTGAGGGCGGTGGGGTATATCAGACTGTTAAAGTGAGGGGTTTGGGATATATCAGAGTGTTACAGTGAGGGAAGTGGGGTATATCAGAGTGTTACTGTGAGGGATGTGGTGTTTATCAGTTTGATACAGTAAGGTGTGTGGGGTATATCAGAGTGTTACATTGAGTGGTGTGGGTTATAACAGAGTGTTACAGTAAGGGGTATGCGGTATATCAGAGTGTTACAGTGAGGGGTCTGGGGTATATCAGAGTGTTACAGTGAGGGGAGTGGGGCATATCAGAGTGTTACAGTGAGGGGTGTGGGGTATATCAGTGTTACAGTGAGTGGTGTGGGGTATATGAGTGTTACAGTGCGGGGTGTGGGTTATTTCAGAGTGTTACAGTGAGGTGTGAGGGATAGATCAGAATGTTACAGTGATGGGTGTGGGATATATCAGAGTGATACAGTGAGGGGTGTGGGGTATATCAGTGTTACAGTGAGTGGTGCGGGGTATATCAGTGTTACAGTGTGGGGTGTGGGATATATCAGAGTGTTACAGTGAGGGGTGTGGGATATATCAGTGTGTTACAGTGAGGGGTGTGGGGAATATCAGAGTGTTACAGTGAGGGGTGTGGGATATATCAGAGTGTTACAGTGAGAGGTGTGGGGTATATCAGAGTGTTACAGTGAGGGGTGTGGTGTATATCAGAGTGTTACAGTGAGGTGTGTGGGATATATCAGTGTTACAGTGAGGGGTGTGGTGTTTATCAGAGTGTTACAGTGAGGGGTGTGGGTTATATCAGAGTGTTACTGTGAGGGGTGTGGGTTATATCAGCGTGTTACAGTGAGGGGTGTGGGGTATATCAGGGTGTTACAGTGAGGGGTGTGGGGTCTATCAGAGTTTTACAGTGAATGGTGTGGGATATATCAGAGTGTTACAGTGAGGGGTGTGGCGTATATCACAGTGTTACAGTGAGGGGTGTGGGGTATATCAGTGTTACAGTGAGGGTAGTGGAATATATCAGACTGTTACAGAGAGGGGTTTGGGATATATCAGAGTGTTACAGTGAGGGAAGTAGGGTATATCAGAGTGTTACAGTGAGGGGTGTGGGGTATATCAGAGTCTTACTGTGAGGGGTGTGGGGTATATCAGAGTGTTACAGTGAGGGGTGTGGGGTATATCAGAGTTTTACCCTGAGGGGTGTGGGATATATCAGAGTGATACAGTGAGGGGTGTGGGGTATGTCAGAGTGTTACAGTGAGGGGTGTGGGGTATATCAGAGTGTTACAGTGAGGGGTGTGGGGTATATCACAGTGTTACAGTGAGTGGTGTGGGGTATATCAGTGTTACAGTGAGGGTAGTGGAATATATCAGACTGTTACAGTGAGGGGTTTGGGATATATCAGAGTGTTACAGTGAGGGGTGTGGGTTATATCAGAGTGTTACAGTGAGGGAAGTGGGGTATATCAGAGTGTTACAGTGAGGGTTGTAGGGTATATCAGAGTCTTACAGTGAGGCGTGTGGGGTATATCAGAGTGTTACAGTGAGGGGTGTGGGGTATATCAGAGTGTTACACTGAGGGGTGTGGGATATTTCAGAGTGTTACAGTCAGGGGTATGGGGTATGTCAGAGTGTTACAGTGATGGGTGTGGTGTATAACAGAGTGTTACAGTAAGGGGTGTGTGATATATCAGAGTGTTACAGTGAGGGTAGTGGGGCATAACAGAGTGTTACAGTGAGGGTTGCGGGGTATATCAAAGTGTTACAGTGAGGGGTGTGGAGCATATCAGATTATTACAGTGAGGGGTGTGGGGTATATCAGAGTGTTACAGTGAGGGGTGTGGGGTATAAAAGAGTGTTACAGTGAGGGGTGTGGGGTATATCCGTGTCACAGTGAGGGGTGTCGGGTATATCAGAGTGTTTCAGTGAGGGGTGTGAGGTATATCAGAGTGTTACAGTGAGGGGAGTGGGGTATTTCATAGTGTTACAGTGAGGGGTGTGGGGTATATCAGAGAGTTCCAATGAGGGATGTGTGGTATATCAGAGTGTTTCACTGAGGGGTGTGGGATATATCAGAGTGTTACAGTGAGGGGTGTGGTATATATCAGAGTGTTACAGTGAGGGGTGTGGGGTATATCAGAGTGTTACAGTGAGGGGTGTGGGGTAATTAGAGTGTTACAGAGAGAGGTGTGGGGTATATCAGAATGTTACAGTGAGGGGTGTGGGGTAATTAGAGTGTTACAGTGTGGGGTGTGGGATATATCAGAGTGTTACAGTGAGGGGTGTGGGGTATTTCAGATTGTTACAATGAGGGGTGTGGGGTATATCAGTGTTACAGTAAGGGTAGTGGGATATATCAGAGTGTTACAATGAGGGGTGTGGGGTATATCAGAGTGTTACAGTAGGGGGTGTGGGGTACATCAGAGTGTTACAGTGAGGGGTGTGGGGTATATCAGAGTGTGACAGTGAGGGTTGTGGGGTATATCAGAGTGTTACAGTGAGGGGTGGGGTACATCAGAGTGTTACACTGAGGGGTGTGGGATATATCAGAGTGTTACAGTGAGGGGTGTGGTATATATCAAAGTGTTACAGTGAGGGGTGTGGTATATATCAGAGTGTTACAGTGAGGGGTGTGCGGTATATCAGAGTGTTACAGTGAGGGGTGTGGGGTATATCAGTGTGTTACAGTGAGAGGTGTGGGGTATATCAGAGTGTTACAGTGAGGGGTGTGGTATATATCAGAGTGTTATTGTGAGGGGTGTGGGGTATATCAGAGTGTTACAGTGAGGGGTGTGGGGTATATCAGAGTGTTACAGTGAGAGGTGTGGAGTATATCAGAATGTTACAGTGAGGGGTGTATGTATATCAGAGTGTACAGTGAGGGGTGTGGGGTATATCAGAGTGTTACATTGAGGGATGTGGGGTATATCAGATTGTTGCAGTGAGGGGTGTGGGGTATATCAGAGTGTTACAGTGAGGTGTGGTTTATATCAGAGTGTTACAGTGAGGGGTGTGGAGTATATCAGAGTGTTACAGTGAGGTGTGGTATATATCAGAGTGTTACAGTGAGGGGTGTGTGATACATCAGAGTGTTAAAGTGAGTGGTGTGGGGTATATCAGAGTGTTACAGTGAGGGGTGTGGGATATATCAGAGTGTTACAGTGAGGGTTGTGGGGTATATCAGAGTGTTACAATGAGGGGTGTGGTGTATATCAGAGTGTTACAGTGACGGGTGTTAGGTATATCAGAGTGTTACTGTGAGGGGTGTGGGGTATATCAGAGTGTTACAGTGAGGGGTGTGGGGTATATCAGAGTGTTACAGTGAGGGGTGTGGGGTATATCACAGTGTTACAGTGAGGGGTGTGGGGTATATCAGTGTTTCAGTGAGGGTAGTGGAATATATCAGACTGTTACAGTGAGGGGTTTGAGATATATCAGAGTGTTACAGTGAGGGAAGTAGGGTATGTCAGAGTGTTACAGTGAGGTGTGTGGGGTATATCAGAGTCTTACTGTGAGGGGTGTGGGGTATATCAGAGTGTTACAGTGAGGGGTGTGGGGTATATCAGAGTGTTACCCTGAGGGGTGTGGGATATATCAGAGTGTTACAGTGAGGGGTGTTGGGTATGTCAGAGTGTTACAGTGAGGGGTGTGCTGTATATCAGAGTGTTACAGTAAGGGGTGTGTTATATATCAGAGTGTTACAGTGAGGGTAGTGGGGCATATCAGAGTGTTACCGCGATGGGCGTGGGGAATATCAGAATGTTACAGTGAGGGTTGCGGGGTATATCAGAGTGTTACAGTGAGGGGTGTGGAGCATATCCGATTATTACAGTGAGGGGTGTGGGGTATAAAAGAGTGTTACAGTGAGGGGTGTGAGGTATATAAGTGTCACAGTGAGGGGTGTGGGGTATATCAGAGTGTTACAGTGAGGGGTGTGGGGTATATCAGAGTGTTACAGTGAGGGGTGTGGGGTATATCAGAGTGTTACAGTGAGGGGTGTGGGGTATATCAGAGTGTTACAGTGAGGGGTGTGAGGTATATCAGAGTGTTACAGTGAGGGGTGTGGGGTATATCAGAGTGTTACAGTGAGGATGTGGGATATATCAGAGTGTTACAGTGAGGGTTGTGGGGTATTTCATAGTGTTACAGTGAGTGGTGTGGGGTATATCAGGGTGTTACAGCGAGGGGTGTGGGGCATATCACAGTGTTACAGTGATGGGTGTGGGGTATATCAGTGTTACAGTGAGGGTAGTGGAATATATCAGACTGTTACAGTGAGGGGTTTGGGATATATCAGAGTGTTACAGTGAGGGAAGTGGGGTATATCAGAGTGTTACTGTGAGGGGTGTGGTGTATATCAGTTTGATACAGTAAGGGGTGTGGGGTATATCAGAGTGTTACAGTGAGTGGTGTGGGTTATATCAGAGTGTTACAGTAAGGGGTATGCGGTATATCAGAGTGTTACAGTGAGGGGTGAGGGGTATATCAGAGTGTTATAGTGAGGGGAGTGGGGCATATCAGAGTGTTACAGTGAGGGGTATGGGGTATATCAGTGTTACAGTGAGTGGTGTGGGGTATATCAGAGTGTTACAGTGCGGGGTGTGGGTTATTTCAGAGTGTTACAGTGAGGTGTGAGGGATAGATCAGAGTATTACAGTGATGGGTGTGGGATATATCAGAGTGATACAGTGAGGGGTGTGGGGTATATCAGTGTTACAGTGAGTGGTGCGAGGTATATCAGTGTTACAGTGTGGGGTGTGGGATATATCAGAGTGTTCCAGTGAGGGGTGTGGGATATATCAGTGTATTACAGTGAGGGGTGTGGGGAATATCAGAGTGTTACAGTGAGGGGTGTGGGGTATATCAGAGTGTTACAGTGAGAGGTGTGGGGTATATCAGAGTGTTACAGTGAGGGGTGTGGTGTATATCAGAGTGTTACAGTGAGGTGTGTGGGATATATCAGTGTTACAGTGAGGGGTGTGGTGTTTATCAGAGTGTTACAGTGAGGGGTGTGGGTTATATCAGAGTGTTACTGTGAGGGGTGTGGGTTATATCAGTGTGTTACAGTGAGGGGTGTGGGGTATATCAGGGTGTTACACTGAGGGGTGTGGGGTCTATCAGAGTGTTACAGTGAATGGTGTGGGATATATCAGAGTGTTACAGTGAGGGGTGTCGAGTCTATCAGTGTGTTACAGTGAGGGGAGTGGGGTATATCAGAGTGTTACAGTGAGGGAAGTGGGGTATATCAGAGTGTTACAGTGAGGGTTGTAGGGTATATCAAAGTCTTACAGTAAGGGGTGTGGGGTATATCAGAGTGTTACAGTGAGGGGTGTGGGGTATATCAGAGTGTTACAGTAAGGGGTGTGTGATATATCAGAGTGTTACAGTGAGGGTAGTGGGGCATATCAGAGTGTTACAGTGAGGGGTGTGGGGTATATCAGAGTGTTACAGTGAGGGAAGTGGGGAATATCAGAATGTTACAGTGAGGGTTGCGGGGTATATCAGAGTGTTACAGTGAGGGGTGTGGGGTATATCAGAGTGTTACAGTGAGGGAAGTGGGGTATATCAGAGTGTTACAGTGAGGGTTGTAGGGTATATCAGAGTCTTACAGTAAGGGGTGTGGGGTATATCAGAGTGTTACAGTGAGGGGTGTGGGGTATATCAGAGTGTTACAGTGAGGGGTGTGGGGTATATCACAGTGTTACAGTGAGGGGTGTGGGGTATATCAGTGTTACAGTGAGGGTAGTGGAATATATCAGACTGTTGCAGTGAGGGGTTTGGGATATATCAGAGTGTTACAGTGAGGGGTGTGGGGTATATCAGAGTGTTACAGTGAGGGAAGTGGGGTATATCAGAGTGTTACAGTGAGGGTTGTAGGGTATATCAGAGTCTTACAGTGAGGCGTGTGGGGTATATCAGAGTGTTACAGTGAGGGGTGTGGGGTATATTAGAGTGTTACACTGAGGGGTGTGGGATATTTCAGAGTGTTACAGTGAGGGGTGTGGGGTATGTCAGAGTGTTACAGTGAGGGGTGTGGGGTATGTCAGATTGTTACAGTAAGGGGTGTGGGGTATATCAGAGTGTTACAGTAAGGGGTGTGTGATACATCAGAGTGTTACAGTGAGGGGTGCGGGGTATATCAGAGTGTTACAGTGAGGGGTGTGGAGCATATCAGATTATTACAGTGAGGGGTGTGGGGTATATCAGAGTGTTACAGTGAGGGGTGTGGGGTATAAAAGAGTGTTAAAGTGAGGGGTGTGGGGTATATCAGTGTCACAGTGAGGGGTGTCGGGTATATCAGAGTGTTTCAGTGAGGGGTGTGAGGTATATCAGAGTGTTACAGTGAGGGGTGTGGGATACATCAGAGTGTTACAGTGAGGGTTGTGGGGTATATCAGAGTGTTACAGTGAGGGGTGTGGTGTATATCAGTGTGTTACAGTGACGGGTGTTAGGTATATCAGCGTGTTACAGTGAGGGGTGTGGGGTATATCAGAGTGTAACAGTGAGGGGTGTGGGGTATATCAGAGTGTTACAGTGAGGGGTGTGGGGTATATCACAGTGTTACAGTGAGGGGTGTGGGGTATATCAGTGTTACAGTGAGGGTAGTGGAATATATCAGACTGTTACAGTGAGGGGTTTGGGATATATCAGAGTGTTACAGTGACGGAAGTAGTGTATATCAGAGTGTAACAGTGAGGGGTGTGGGGTATATCAGAGTGTTACCCTGAGGGGTGTGGGATATATCAGAATGTTACAGTGAGGGGTGTGGGGTATGTCAGAGTGTTACAGTGAGGGGTGTGGGGTATATCAGAGTGTTACAGTGAGAGGTGTGGGGTATATCACAGTGTTACAGTGAGGGGTGTGGGGTATATCAGTGTTACAGTGAGGGTAGTGGAATATATCAGACTGTTACAGTGAGGGCTTTGGGATATATCAGAGTGTTACAGTGACGGAAGTAGTGTATATCAGAGTGTTACAGTGAGGGGTGTGGAGCATATCAGATTATTACAGTGAGGGGTGTGGGGTATAAAAGAGTGTTACAGTGAGGGGTGTGGGGTATATCCGTGTCACAGTGAGGGGTGTGGGGTATATCAGAGTGTTACAGTGAGGGGTGTGAGGTATATCAGAGTGTTACAGTGAGGGGTGTGGGATATATCAGAGTGTTACAGTGAGGCGTGTTGGGTATATCAGAGTGTTACAGTGAGGGGTGTGGGGTATATCAGAGTGTTACAGTGAGGGGTGTGAGGTATATCAGAGTGTTACAGTGAGGGGTGTGGGGTATATCAGAGTGTTACAGTGAGGATGTGGGATATATCAGAGTGGTACTGTGAGGGTTGTGGGGTATTTCATAGTGTTACAGTGAGTGTTGTGGGGTATATCAGGGTGTTACAGCGAGGGGTGTGGGGCATATCAGAGTGTTACAGTGAGGGGTGTGGGGTATATCAGTGTTACAGTGAGTGGTGTGGGGTATATCAGAGTGTTACAGTGCGGGGTGTGGGTTATTTCAGAGTGTTACAGTGAGGTGTGAGGGATAGATCAGAGTGTTACAGTGATGGGTGTGGGATATATCAGACTGTTACAGTGAGGGGTTTGGGATATATCAGAGTGTTACAGTGAGGGAAATGGGATATATCAGAGTGTTACTGTGAGGGGTGTGGTGTGTATCAGTTTGATACAGTAAGGGGTGTGGGGTATATCAGAGTGTTACAGTGAGGGGTGTGGGTTATATCAGAGTGTTACAGTGAGGGGAGTGGGGCACATCAGAGTGTTACAGTGAGGGGTGTGGGGTATATCAGTGTTACAGTGAGTGGTGTGGGGTATATCAGAGTGTTACAGTGCGGGGTGTGGGTTATTTCAGAGTGTTACAGTGAGGTGTGAGGGATAGATCAGAGTGTTACAGTGATGGGTGTGGGATATATCAGAGTGATACAGTGAGGGGTGTGGGGTATATCAGTGTTACAGTGAGTGGTGCGGGGTATATCAGTGTTACAGTGAGGGGTGTGGGATATATCAGAGTGTTACAGTGAGGGGTGTGGGATATATCAGTGTGTTACAGTGAGGGGTGTGGGGAATATCAGAGTGTTAAAGTGAGGGGTGTGGGGTATATCAGAGTGTTACAGTGAGAGGTGTGGGGTATATCAGTGTTACAGTGAGGGGTGTGGTGTTTATCAGAGTGTTACAGTGAGGGGTGTGGGTTATATCAGAATGTTACTGTGAGGGGTGTGGGTTATATCAGTGTGTTACAGTGAGGGGTGTGGGGTATATCAGGGTGTTACAGTGAGGGGTGTGGGGTCTATCAGATTGTTACAGTGAAGGGTGTGGGATATATCAGAGTGTTACAGTGAGGGGTGTCGAGTCTATCAGTGTGTTACAGTGAGGGGTGTGGGGTATATCAGAGTGTTACAGTGAGGGGTGTGGGGTATGTCAGAGTGTTACAGTGAGGGGTGTGGGGTATATCAGAGTGTTACAGTAAGGGGTGTGTGATATATCAGAGTGTTACAGTGAGGGTAGTGGGGCATATCAGAGTGTTACAGCGATGGGTGTGGGGAATATCAGAATGTTACAATGAGGGTTGCGGGGTATATCAGAGTGTTACAGTGAGGGGTGTGGGGTATATCAGAGTGTTACAGTGAGGGAAGTGGGGTATATCAGAGTGTTACAGTGAGGGTTGTAGGGTATATCAGAGTCTTACAGTGAGGGGTGTGGGGTATATCAGAGTGTTACAGTGAGGGGTGTGGGGTATATCAGAGTGTTACACTGAGGGTTGTAGGGTATATCAGAGTGTTACAGTGAGGGGTGTGGGGTATGTCAGAGTGTTACAGTGAGGGTAGTGGGGCATATCAGAGTGTTACAGCGATGGGTGTGGGGAATATCAGAATGTTACAGTGAGGGTTGCGGGGTATATCAGAGTGTTACAGTGAGGGGTGTGGAGCATATCAGATTATTACAGTGAGGGGTGTGGGGTATATCAGAGTGTTACAGTGAGGGGTGTGGGGTATAAAAGAGTGTTACAGTGAGGGGTGTGGGGTATATCAGTGTCACAGTGAGGGGTGTCGGGTATATCAGAGTGTTTCAGTGCGGGGTGTGAGGTATATCAGAGTGTTACAGTGAGGGGTGTGGGACATATCAGAGTGTTACAGTGAGGCGTGTGGGGTATATCAGAGTGTTACAGTGAGGGGTGTGGGGTATATCAGAGTGTTACAGTGAGGGGTGAGGGGTAATTAGAGTGTTACAGAGAGAGGTGTGGGGTATATCAGAGTGTTACAGTGAGGGTTGTGGGGTATTTCATAGTGTTACAGTGAGGGGTGTGGGGTATATCAGAGAGTTACAATGTGGGATGTGTGGTATATCAGAGTGTTTCACTGACGGGTGTGGGATATATCAGAGTGTTACAGTGAGGGGTGTGGGGTATATCAGAGTGTTACAGTGAGGGGTCCCGGGTATATCAGAGTGTTACAGTGAGGGGTGTGGGGTATATCAGAGTGTTACAGTGAGGGGTGTGGGGTAATTAGAGTGTTACAGAGAGAGGTGTGGGGTATATCAGAGTGTTACAGTGAGGGGTGTGGGGTAATTAGAGTGTTACAGTGAGGGGTGTGTGATATATCAGAGTGTTACAGTGAGGGGTGTGGGGTATATCAGAGTGTTACAGTGAGGGGTGTGGGATACATCAGAGTGTTACAGTGAGGGTTGTGGGGTATATCAGAGTGTTACAGTGAGGGGTGTGGTGTATATCAGAGTGTTACAGTGACGGGTGTTAGGTATATCAGAGTGTTACAGTGAGGGGTGTGGGGTATATCAGAGTGTAACAGTGAGGGGTGTGGGGTATATCAGAGTGTTACAGTGAGGGGTGTGGGGTATATCACAGTGTTACAGTGAGGGGTGTGGGGTATATCAGTGTTACAGTGAGGGTAGTGGAATATATCAGACTGTTACAGTGAGGGGTTTGGGATATATCAGAGTGTTACAGTGACGGAAGTAGTGTATATCAGAGTGTAACAGTGAGGGGTGTGGGGTATATCAGAGTGTTACCCTGAGGGGTGTGGGATATATCAGAATGTTACAGTGAGGGGTGTGGGGTATGTCAGAGTGTTACAGTGAGGGGTGTGGGGTATATCAGAGTGTTACAGTGAGGGGTGTGGGGTATATCACAGTGTTACAGTGAGGGGTGTGGGGTATATCAGTGTTACAGTGAGGGTAGTGGAATATATCAGACTGTTACAGTGAGGGCTTTGGGATATATCAGGGTGTTACAGTGACGGAAGTAGTGTATATCAGAGTGTTACAGTGAGGGGTGTGGAGCATATCAGATTATTACAGTGAGGGGTGTGGGGTATAAAAGAGTGTTACAGTGAGCGGTGTGGGGTATATCCGTGTCACAGTGAGGGGTGTGGGGTATATCAGAGTGTTACAGTGAGGGGTGTGAGGTATATCAGAGTGTTACAGTGAGGCGTGTTGGGTATATCAGAGTGTGACAGTGAGGGGTGTGGGGTATATCAGAGTGTTACAGTGAGGGGTGTGAGGTATATCAGAGTGTTACAGTGAGGGGTGTGGGGTATATCAGAGTGTTACAGTGAGGATGTGGGATATATCAGAGTGGTACAGTGAGGGTTGTGGGGTATATCAGGGTGTTACAGCGAGGGGTGTGGGCTATATCACAGTGTTACAGTGAGGGGTGTGGGGTATATCAGTGTTACAGTGAGGGTAGTGGAATATATCAGACTGTTACAGTGAGGGGTTTGGGATATATCAGAGTGTTACAGTGAGGGAAATGGGATATATCAGAGTGTTACTGTGAGGGGTGTGGTGTGTATCAGTTTGATACAGTAAGGGGTGTGGGGTATATCAGAGTGTTACAGTGAGGGGTGTGGGTTATATCAGAGTGTTACAGTAAGGGGTATGGGGTATATCAGAGCGTTACAGTGAGGGGTGTGGGGTATATCAGAGTGTTACAGTGAGGGGAGTGGGGCATATCAGAGTGTTACAGTGAGGGGTGTGGGGTATATCAGTGTTACAGTGAGTGGTGTGTGGTATATCAGAGTGTTACAGTGCGGGGTTTGGTTTATTTTAGAGTGTTACAGTGAGGTGTGAGGGATAGATCAGAGTGTTACAGTGATGGGTGTGGGATATATCAGACTGATACAGTGAGGGGTGTGGGGTATATCAGTGTTACAGTGAGTGGTGCGGGGTATATCAGTGTTACAGTGAGGGGTGTGGGATATATCAGAGTGTTACAGTGAGGGGTGTGGGATATATCAGTGTGTTACAGTGAGGGGTGTGGGGAATATCAGAGTGTTACAGTGAGGGGTGTGGGGTATATCAGAGTGTTACAGTGAGAGGTGTGGGGTATATCAGAGTGTTACAGTGAGGGGTGTGGTGTATATCAGAGTGTTACAGTGAGGTGTGTGGGATATATCAGTGTTACAGTGAGGGGTGTGGTGTTTATCAGAGTGTTACAGTGAGGGGTGTGGGTTATATCAGAGTGTTACTGTGAGGGGTGTGGGTTATATCAGTGTGTTACAGTGAGGGGTGTGGGGTATATCAGGGTGTTACAGTGAGGGGTGTGGGGTCTATCAGATTCTTACAGTGAAGGGTGTGGGATATATCAGAGTGTTACAGTGAGGGGTGTCGAGTCTATCAGTGTGTCACAGTGAGGGGTGTGGGGTATATCAGAGTGTTACAGTGAGGGGTGTGGGGTATGTCAGAGTGTTACAGTGAGGGGTGTGGGGTATATCAGAGTGTTACAGTAAGGGGTGTGTGATATATCAGAGTGTTACAGTGAGGGTAGTGGGGCATATCAGAGTGTTACAGCGATGGGTGTGGGGAATATCAGAATGTTACAGTGAGGGTTGCGGGGTATATCAGAGTGTTACAGTGAGGGGTGTGGGGTATATCAGTGTTACAGTGAGTGGTGTGGGGTATATCAGAGTGTTACAGTGCGGGGTGTAGGTTATTTCAGAGTGTTACAGTGAGGTGTGAGGGATAGATCAGGTTGTTACAGTGATGGGTGAGGGATATATCAGAGTGATACAGTGAGGGGTGTGGGTTATATCAGTGTTACAGTGAGTGGTGCGGGGTATATCAGTGTTACAGTGTGGGGTGTGAGATATATTAGAGTGTTACAGTGAGGTGTGTGGGATATATCAGTGTGTTATAGTGAGGGGTGTGGGGAATATCAGAGTGTTACAGTGAGGGGTGTGGGGTATATCAGAGTGTTACAGTGAGAGGTGTGGGGTATATCAGAGTGTTACAATGAGGGGTGTGGTGTATGTCAGAGTGTTACAGTGAGGTGTGTGGGATATATCAGTGTTACAGTGAGGGGTGTGGTGTTTATCAGAGTGTTACAGTGAGGGGTGTGGGTTATATCAGAGTGTTACTGTGAGGGGTGTGCGTTATATCAGTGTGTTACAGTGAGGGGTGTGGGGTATATCAGGGTGTTACAGTGAGGGGTGTGGGGTATATCAGAGTATTACAGTGACGGGTGTGGGATATATCAGAGTGTTACAGTGAGGGGTGTGGGGTATATCAGAGTGTTACAGTGAGGGAAGTGGGGTATATCAGATTGTTACAGTGAGGGTTGTAGGGTATATCAGAGTCTTTCAGTGAGGGGTGTGTGGTATATCAGAGTGTTACAGTGAGCGGTGTGGGGTATATCAGGGTGTTACACTGAGGGGTGTGGGATATATCAGAGTGTTACAGTGAGGGGTGTGGGGTATGTCAGAGTGTTACAGTGAGGGGTGTGGGGTATATCAGAGTGTTACAGTAAGGGGTGTGTGATATATCAGAGTGTTACAGTGAGGGTAGTGGGGCATATCAGAGTCTTACAGCGATGGGTGTGGGGAATATCAGAATGTTACAGTGAGGGTTGCGGGGTATATCAGAGTGTTACAGTGAGGGGTGTGGGGTATATCAGAGTGTTACAGTGAGGGAAGTGGGGTATATCAGAGTGTTACAGTGAGGGTTGTAGGGTATATCAGAGTCTTACAGTGAGGGGTGTGGGGTATATCAGAGTGTTACAGTGAGGGGTCTGGGGTATATCAGAGTGTTACACTGAGGGGTGTGGGATGTATCAGAGTGTTACAGTGAGGGGTGTGGGGTATGTCAGAGTGTTACAGTGAGGGGTGTGGGGTATATTAGAGTGTTACAGTAAGGGGTGTGTGATATATCAGAGTGTTACAGTGAGGGTAGTGGGCCATATCAGAGTGTTACAGCGATGGGTGTGGGGAATATCAGAATGTTACAGTGAGGGGTGTGGGGTATATCAGAGTATTATAGTGAGGAGTGTGGAGCATATCAGATTATTACAGTGAGGGGTGTGGGGTATATCAGAGTGTTACAGTGAGGGGTGTGGGGTATAAAAGAGTGTTACAGTGAGGGGTGTGGGGTATATCAGTGTCACAGTGAGGGGTGTCGGGTGTATCAGAGTGTTACAGTGAGGGGTGTGAGGTATATCAGAGTTTTACAGTGAGGGGTGTGGGGTATTTCATAGTGTTACAGTGAGGGGTGTGGGGTATATCAGAGTGTTACAGTGAGGGATGTGGGGTATATCAGAGTGTTTCATTGAGGGGTGTGGGATATATCAGAGTGTTACAGTGAGGGGTGTGGTATATATCAGAGTGTTACAGTGAGGGGTGTGGGCTATATCAGTTTGTTACAGTGAGGGGTGCCGGGTATATCAGATTGTTACAGTGAGGGCTGTGGGGTATATCAGAGTGTTACAGTGAGGGGTGTGGGGTAATTAGAGTGTTACAGAGAGAGGTGTGGGGTATATCAGAGTGTTACAGTGAGGTGTGTGGGGTAATTAGAGTGTTACAGTGAGGGGTGTGGGATATATCAGAGTGTTACAGTGAGGGGTGTGGGGTATATCAGATTGTTACAGTGAGGGGTGTGGGGTATATCAGTGTTACATTAAGGGTAGTGGGATATATCAGAGTGTTACAGTGAGGGGTGTGGGGTATATCAGAGTGTTACAGTAGGGGGTGTGGGGTATATCAGAGTGTTACACTGAGGGGTGTGGGATATATCAGAATGTTACAGTGAGGGGTGTGGTATATATCAGAGTGTTACAGTGAGGGGTGTGGTCTATATCAGAGTGTTACAGTGAGGGGTGTGGGGTATATCAGAGTGTTACAGTGAGTGGTGTGGGGTATATCAGTGTGTTACAGTGAGGGGTGTGGGATATATCAGAGTGTTACAGTGAAGGGTGTGGTATATATCAGAGTGTTACAGTGAGGGGTGTGGGGTATATCAGAGTGTTACAGTGAGGGGTGTGGGGTATATCAGAGTGTTACAGTGAGGGGTGTGGGGTATATCAGAATGTTACAGTGAGGGGTGTATGTATATCAGAGTGTACAGTGAGGGGTGTGGTGTATATCAGAGCGTTACAGTGAGGGGTGTGGGGTATATCAGATTGTTACAGTGAGGGGTGTGGGGTATATCAGAGTGTTACAGTGAGTTGTGGTGTATATCAGAGTATTACAGTGAGGGGTGTGGGATATATCAGAGTGTTACAGTGAGGGTTGTGGGGTATATCAGAGTGTTACAGTGAGGGGTGTGAGGTATATCAGAGTGTTACAGTGACGGGTGTTAGGTATATCAGAGTGTTACAGTGAGGGGTGTGGGGTATATCAGAGTGTTACAGTGAGGGGTGTGGGGTATATCAGAGTGTTACAGTGAGGGGTGTGGGGTTTATCACAGTGTTACAGTGAGGGGTGTGGGGTATATCAGTGTTACAGTGAGGGTAGTGGAATATATCAGACTGTTACAGTGAGGGGTTTGGGATATATCAGAGTGTTACAGTGAGGGAAGTGGGGTATATCAGAGTGTTACAGTGAGGCGTGTGGGGTATATCAGAGTGTTACAGTGAGGGGTGTGGGGTATATCAGAGTGTTACAGTGAGGGGTGTGAGGTATATCAGAGTGTTACAGTGAGGGGTGTGGGGTATATCAGAGTGTTACAGTGAGGATGTGGGATATATCAGAGTGTTACAGTGAGGGTTGTGGGGTATTTCATAGTGTTACAGTGAGTGGTGTGGGGTATATCAGGGTGTTACAGCGAGGGGTGTGGGGTATATCACAGTGTTACAGTGAGGGGTGTGGGGTATATCAGTGTTACAGTGAGGGTAGTGGAATATATCAGACTGTTACAGTGAGGGGTTTGGGATATATCAGAGTGTTACAGTGAGGGAAGTGGGGTATATCAAAGTGTTACTGTGAGGGGTGTAGTGTATATCAGTTTGATACAGTAAGGGGTGTGGGGTATATCAGAGTGTTACAGTGAGGAGTGTGGGTTATATCAGAGTGTTACAGTAAGGGGTATGGGGTATATCAGAGTGTTACAGTGAGGGGTGTGGGGTATATCAGAGTGTTACAGTGAGGGGAGTGGGGCATATCAGAGTGTTACAGTGAGGGGTGTGGGGTATATCAGTGTTACAGTGAGTGGTGTGGGGTATATCAGAGTGTTACAGTGCGGGGTGTGGGTTATTTCAGAGTGTTACAGTGAGGTGTGAGGGACAGATCAGTGTGTTACAGTGATGGGTGTGGGATATATCAGAGTGATACAGTGAGGGGTGTGGGGTATATCAGTGTTACAGTGAGTGGTGCGGGGTATATCAGTGTTACAGTGTGGGGTGTGGGATATATCAGAGTGTTACAGTGAGGGGTGTGGGATATATCAGTGTGTTACAGTGAGGGGTGTGGGGAATATCAGAGTGTTACAGTGAGGGGTGTGGGGTATATCAGAGTGTTACAGTGAGAGGTGTGGGGTATATCAGAGTGTTACAGTGAGGGGTGTGGTGTATATCAGAGTGTTACAGTGAGGTGTGTGGGATATATCAGTGTTAAAGTGAGGGGTGTGGTGTTTATCAGAGTGTTACAGTGAGGGGTGTGGGTTATATCAGAGTGTTACTGTGAGGGGTGTGGGTTATATCAGTGTGTTACAGTGAGGGGTGTGGGGTATATCAGGGGGTTTCAGTGAGGGGTGTGGGGTCTATCAGAGTGTTACAGTGAAGGGTGTGGGATATATCAGAGTGTTACAGTGAGGGGTGTGTGATATATTAGAGTGTTACAGTGAGGGGTGTGGGGTATATCAGAGTGTTACAGTGAGGGAAGTGGGGTATATCAGAGTGTTACAGTGAGGGTTGTAGGGTATATCAGAGTCTTACAGTGAGGGGTGTGGGGTATATCAGAGTGTTACAGTGAGGGTTGTGGGGTATATCAGAGTGTTACACTGAGGGGTGTGGGATTTATCAGAGTGTTACAGTGAGGGGTGTGGGGTATGTCAGACTGTTACAGTGAGGGGAGTGGGGTATATCAGAGTGTTGCAGTAAGGGGTGTGTGATATATCAGAGTGTTACAGTGAGGGTAGTGGGGCATATCAGAGTGTTACAGCGATGGGTGTGGGGAATATCAGAATGTTACAGTGAGGGTTGCGGGGTATATCAGAGTGTTACAGTGAGGGGTGTGGGGTATATCAGAGTGTTACAGTGAGGGAAGTGGGGTATATCAGAGTGTTACAGTGAGGGTTGTAGGGTATATCAGAGTCTTACAGTGAGGGGTGTGGGGTATATCAGAGTGTTACAGTGAGGGGTGTGGGGTATATCCGTGTCACAGTGAGGGGTGTGGGGTATATCAGAGTGTTACAGTGAGGGGTGTGAGGTATATCAGAGTGTTACAGTGAGGCGTGTTGGGTATATCAGAGTGTGACAGTGAGGGGTGTGGGGTATATCAGAGTGTTACAGTGAGGGGTGTGAGGTATATCAGAGTGTTACAGTGAGGGGTGTGGGGTATATCAGAGTGTTACAGTGAGGATGTGGGATATATCAGAGTGGTACAGTGAGGGTTGTGGGGTATATCAGGGTGTTACAGCGAGGGGTGTGGGCTATATCACAGTGTTACAGTGAGGGGTGTGGGGTATATCAGTGTTACAGTGAGGGTAGTGGAATATATCAGACTGTTACAGTGAGGGGTTTGGGATATATCAGAGTGTTACAGTGAGGGAAATGGGATATATCAGAGTGTTACTGTGAGGGGTGTGGTGTGTATCAGTTTGATACAGTAAGGGGTGTGGGGTATATCAGAGTGTTACAGTGAGGGGTGTGGGTTATATCAGAGTGTTACAGTAAGGGGTATGGGGTATATCAGAGCGTTACAGTGAGGGGTGTGGGGTATATCAGAGTGTTACAGTGAGGGGAGTGGGGCATATCAGAGTGTTACAGTGAGGGGTGTGGGGTATATCAGTGTTACAGTGAGTGGTGTGTGGTATATCAGAGTGTTACAGTGCGGGGTTTGGTTTATTTTAGAGTGTTACAGTGAGGTGTGAGGGATAGATCAGAGTGTTACAGTGATGGGTGTGGGATATATCAGACTGATACAGTGAGGGGTGTGGGGTATATCAGTGTTACAGTGAGTGGTGCGGGGTATATCAGTGTTACAGTGAGGGGTGTGGGATATATCAGAGTGTTACAGTGAGGGGTGTGGGATATATCAGTGTGTTACAGTGAGGGGTGTGGGGAATATCAGAGTGTTACAGTGAGGGGTGTGGGGTATATCAGAGTGTTACAGTGAGAGGTGTGGGGTATATCAGAGTGTTACAGTGAGGGGTGTGGTGTATATCAGAGTGTTACAGTGAGGTGTGTGGGATATATCAGTGTTACAGTGAGGGGTGTGGTGTTTATCAGAGTGTTACAGTGAGGGGTGTGGGTTATATCAGAGTGTTACTGTGAGGGGTGTGGGTTATATCAGTGTGTTACAGTGAGGGGTGTGGGGTATATCAGGGTGTTACAGTGAGGGGTGTGGGGTCTATCAGATTCTTACAGTGAAGGGTGTGGGATATATCAGAGTGTTACAGTGAGGGGTGTCGAGTCTATCAGTGTGTCACAGTGAGGGGTGTGGGGTATATCAGAGTGTTACAGTGAGGGGTGTGGGGTATGTCAGAGTGTTACAGTGAGGGGTGTGGGGTATATCAGAGTGTTACAGTAAGGGGTGTGTGATATATCAGAGTGTTACAGTGAGGGTAGTGGGGCATATCAGAGTGTTACAGCGATGGGTGTGGGGAATATCAGAATGTTACAGTGAGGGTTGCGGGGTATATCAGAGTGTTACAGTGAGGGGTGTGGGGTATATCAGTGTTACAGTGAGTGGTGTGGGGTATATCAGAGTGTTACAGTGCGGGGTGTAGGTTATTTCAGAGTGTTACAGTGAGGTGTGAGGGATAGATCAGGTTGTTACAGTGATGGGTGAGGGATATATCAGAGTGATACAGTGAGGGGTGTGGGTTATATCAGTGTTACAGTGAGTGGTGCGGGGTATATCAGTGTTACAGTGTGGGGTGTGAGATATATTAGAGTGTTACAGTGAGGTGTGTGGGATATATCAGTGTGTTATAGTGAGGGGTGTGGGGAATATCAGAGTGTTACAGTGAGGGGTGTGGGGTATATCAGAGTGTTACAGTGAGAGGTGTGGGGTATATCAGAGTGTTACAATGAGGGGTGTGGTGTATGTCAGAGTGTTACAGTGAGGTGTGTGGGATATATCAGTGTTACAGTGAGGGGTGTGGTGTTTATCAGAGTGTTACAGTGAGGGGTGTGGGTTATATCAGAGTGTTACTGTGAGGGGTGTGCGTTATATCAGTGTGTTACAGTGAGGGGTGTGGGGTATATCAGGGTGTTACAGTGAGCGGTGTGGGGTATATCAGAGTATTACAGTGACGGGTGTGGGATATATCAGAGTGTTACAGTGAGGGGTGTGGGGTATATCAGAGTGTTACAGTGAGGGAAGTGGGGTATATCAGATTGTTACAGTGAGGGTTGTAGGGTATATCAGAGTCTTTCAGTGAGGGGTGTGTGGTATATCAGAGTGTTACAGTGAGCGGTGTGGGGTATATCAGGGTGTTACACTGAGGGGTGTGGGATATATCAGAGTGTTACAGTGAGGGGTGTGGGGTATGTCAGAGTGTTACAGTGAGGGGTGTGGGGTATATCAGAGTGTTACAGTAAGGGGTGTGTGATATATCAGAGTGTTACAGTGAGGGTAGTGGGGCATATCAGAGTCTTACAGCGATGGGTGTGGGGAATATCAGAATGTTACAGTGAGGGTTGCGGGGTATATCAGAGTGTTACAGTGAGGGGTGTGGGGTATATCAGAGTGTTACAGTGAGGGAAGTGGGGTATATCAGAGTGTTACAGTGAGGGTTGTAGGGTATATCAGAGTCTTACAGTGAGGGGTGTGGGGTATATCAGAGTGTTACAGTGAGGGGTCTGGGGTATATCAGAGTGTTACACTGAGGGGTGTGGGATGTATCAGAGTGTTACAGTGAGGGGTGTGGGGTATGTCAGAGTGTTACAGTGAGGGGTGTGGGGTATATTAGAGTGTTACAGTAAGGGGTGTGTGATATATCAGAGTGTTACAGTGAGGGTAGTGGGCCATATCAGAGTGTTACAGCGATGGGTGTGGGGAATATCAGAATGTTACAGTGAGGGGTGTGGGGTATATCAGAGTGTTATAGTGAGGAGTGTGGAGCATATCAGATTATTACAGTGAGGGGTGTGGGGTATATCAGAGTGTTACAGTGAGGGGTGTGGGGTATAAAAGAGTGTTACAGTGAGGGGTGTGGGGTATATCAGTGTCACAGTGAGGGGTGTCGGGTGTATCAGAGTGTTACAGTGAGGGGTGTGAGGTATATCAGAGTTTTACAGTGAGGGGTGTGGGGTATTTCATAGTGTTACAGTGAGGGGTGTGGGGTATATCAGAGTGTTACAGTGAGGGATGTGGGGTATATCAGAGTGTTTCATTGAGGGGTGTGGGATATATCAGAGTGTTACAGTGAGGGGTGTGGTATATATCAGAGTGTTACAGTGAGGGGTGTGGGCTATATCAGTTTGTTACAGTGAGGGGTGCCGGGTATATCAGATTGTTACAGTGAGGGCTGTGGGGTATATCAGAGTGTTACAGTGAGGGGTGTGGGGTAATTAGAGTGTTACAGAGAGAGGTGTGGGGTATATCAGAGTGTTACAGTGAGGTGTGTGGGGTAATTAGAGTGTTACAGTGAGGGGTGTGGGATATATCAGAGTGTTACAGTGAGGGGTGTGGGGTATATCAGATTGTTACAGTGAGGGGTGTGGGGTATATCAGTGTTACATTAAGGGTAGTGGGATATATCAGAGTGTTACAGTGAGGGGTGTGGGGTATATCAGAGTGTTACAGTAGGGGGTGTGGGGTATATCAGAGTGTTACACTGAGGGGTGTGGGATATATCAGAATGTTACAGTGAGGGGTGTGGTATATATCAGAGTGTTACAGTGAGGGGTGTGGTCTATATCAGAGTGTTACAGTGAGGGGTGTGGGGTATATCAGAGTGTTACAGTGAGTGGTGTGGGGTATATCAGTGTGTTACAGTGAGGGGTGTGGGATATATCAGAGTGTTACAGTGAAGGGTGTGGTATATATCAGAGTGTTACAGTGAGGGGTGTGGGGTATATCAGAGTGTTACAGTGAGGGGTGTGGGGTATATCAGAGTGTTACAGTGAGGGGTGTGGGGTATATCAGAATGTTACAGTGAGGGGTGTATGTATATCAGAGTGTACAGTGAGGGGTGTGGTGTATATCAGAGCGTTACAGTGAGGGGTGTGGGGTATATCAGATTGTTACAGTGAGGGGTGTGGGGTATATCAGAGTGTTACAGTGAGTTGTGGTGTATATCAGAGTGTTACAGTGAGGGGTGTGGGATATATCAGAGTGTTACAGTGAGGGTTGTGGGGTATATCAGAGTGTTACAGTGAGGGGTGTGAGGTATATCAGAGTGTTACAGTGACGGGTGTTAGGTATATCAGAGTGTTACAGTGAGGGGTGTGGGGTATATCAGAGTGTTACAGTGAGGGGTGTGGGGTATATCAGAGTGTTACAGTGAGGGGTGTGGGGTTTATCACAGTGTTACAGTGAGGGGTGTGGGGTATATCAGTGTTACAGTGAGGGTAGTGGAATATATCAGACTGTTACAGTGAGGGGTTTGGGATATATCAGAGTGTTACAGTGAGGGAAGTGGGGTATATCAGAGTGTTACAGTGAGGCGTGTGGGGTATATCAGAGTGTTACAGTGAGGGGTGTGGGGTATATCAGAGTGTTACAGTGAGGGGTGTGAGGTATATCAGAGTGTTACAGTGAGGGGTGTGGGGTATATCAGAGTGTTACAGTGAGGATGTGGGATATATCAGAGTGTTACAGTGAGGGTTGTGGGGTATTTCATAGTGTTACAGTGAGTGGTGTGGGGTATATCAGGGTGTTACAGCGAGGGGTGTGGGGTATATCACAGTGTTACAGTGAGGGGTGTGGGGTATATCAGTGTTACAGTGAGGGTAGTGGAATATATCAGACTGTTACAGTGAGGGGTTTGGGATATATCAGAGTGTTACAGTGAGGGAAGTGGGGTATATCAAAGTGTTACTGTGAGGGGTGTAGTGTATATCAGTTTGATACAGTAAGGGGTGTGGGGTATATCAGAGTGTTACAGTGAGGAGTGTGGGTTATATCAGAGTGTTACAGTAAGGGGTATGGGGTATATCAGAGTGTTACAGTGAGGGGTGTGGGGTATATCAGAGTGTTACAGTGAGGGGAGTGGGGCATATCAGAGTGTTACAGTGAGGGGTGTGGGGTATATCAGTGTTACAGTGAGTGGTGTGGGGTATATCAGAGTGTTACAGTGCGGGGTGTGGGTTATTTCAGAGTGTTACAGTGAGGTGTGAGGGACAGATCAGTGTGTTACAGTGATGGGTGTGGGATATATCAGAGTGATACAGTGAGGGGTGTGGGGTATATCAGTGTTACAGTGAGTGGTGCGGGGTATATCAGTGTTACAGTGTGGGGTGTGGGATATATCAGAGTGTTACAGTGAGGGGTGTGGGATATATCAGTGTGTTACAGTGAGGGGTGTGGGGAATATCAGAGTGTTACAGTGAGGGGTGTGGGGTATATCAGAGTGTTACAGTGAGAGGTGTGGGGTATATCAGAGTGTTACAGTGAGGGGTGTGGTGTATATCAGAGTGTTACAGTGAGGTGTGTGGGATATATCAGTGTTAAAGTGAGGGGTGTGGTGTTTATCAGAGTGTTACAGTGAGGGGTGTGGGTTATATCAGAGTGTTACTGTGAGGGGTGTGGGTTATATCAGTGTGTTACAGTGAGGGGTGTGGGGTATATCAGGGGGTTTCAGTGAGGGGTGTGGGGTCTATCAGAGTGTTACAGTGAAGGGTGTGGGATATATCAGAGTGTTACAGTGAGGGGTGTGTGATATATTAGAGTGTTACAGTGAGGGGTGTGGGGTATATCAGAGTGTTACAGTGAGGGAAGTGGGGTATATCAGAGTGTTACAGTGAGGGTTGTAGGGTATATCAGAGTCTTACAGTGAGGGGTGTGGGGTATATCAGAGTGTTACAGTGAGGGTTGTGGGGTATATCAGAGTGTTACACTGAGGGGTGTGGGATTTATCAGAGTGTTACAGTGAGGGGTGTGGGGTATGTCAGACTGTTACAGTGAGGGGAGTGGGGTATATCAGAGTGTTGCAGTAAGGGGTGTGTGATATATCAGAGTGTTACAGTGAGGGTAGTGGGGCATATCAGAGTGTTACAGCGATGGGTGTGGGGAATATCAGAATGTTACAGTGAGGGTTGCGGGGTATATCAGAGTGTTACAGTGAGGGGTGTGGGGTATATCAGAGTGTTACAGTGAGGGAAGTGGGGTATATCAGAGTGTTACAGTGAGGGTTGTAGGGTATATCAGAGTCTTACAGTGAGGGGTGTGGGGTATATCAGAGTGTTACAGTGAGGGGTGTGCGGTATATCAGAGTGTTACACTGAGGGGTGTGGGATATATCAGAGTGTTACAGTGAGGGGTGTGGGGTATGTCAGAGTGTTACAGTGAGGGGTGTGCGGTATATCAGAGTGTTACAGTAAGGGGTGTGTGATATATCAGAGTGTTACAGTGAGGGTAGTGGGGAATATCAGAGAGTCACAGTGAGGGGTGTGGGGTATATCAGAGTGTTACAGTAAGGGGTGTGTGATATATCAGAGTGTTACAGTGAGGGCAGTGGGGCATATCAGAGTGTTACAGCGATGGGTGTGGGGAATATCAGAATGTTACAGTGAGGGTTGCGGGGTATATCAGAGTGTTACAGTGAGGGGTGTGGGGTATAAAAGAGTGTTACAGTGAGGGGTGTGGGGTATATCAGTGTCACAGCGAGGGGTGTCGGGTATATCAGAGTGTTTCAGTGAGGGGTGTGAGGTATATCAGAGTGTTACAGTGAGGGGTGTGGGACATATCAGAGTGATACAGTGAGGCGTGTGCGGTATATCAGAGTGTTACAGTGAGGGGTGTGGGGTATATCAGAGTGTTACAGTGAGGGGTGTGAGGTATATCAGAGTTTTACAGTGAGGGGTGTGGGGTATATCAGAGTGTTACAGTGAGGATGTGGGATATATCAGAGTTTTACAGTGAGGGGTGTGGGGTATTTCATAGTGTTACAGTGAGGAGTGTGGGGTATATCAGAGTGTTACAGTGAGGGATGTGGGGTATAT
>NW_027597063.1:0-107988 GCF_964194155.1 Cetorhinus maximus
CCCCAACCAGTCACTCCGACACAGACACAGCCCCCCAGTAACTCCAACAAAAACACACCCCCCCCCGAGTCACTCTGACACAAACACCCCCCAATAGTCCACTCCGACACAACCCCCCGTCACTCCGACATGCACGCCCCCGGTCACTCCGACACACCCACCTCAGTCCGTCCGACACAAACACCACCCCTGTCAGTCCAACACACACCCCCCCAGTCACTCCGACACACACCCACCCCCAGTCACTCCGACACACAACCCCCCTCAGTCACACCGAAACAACCCCACCAGTCAGTCCGACACACACCCCCCCAACCAGTCACTCCGACACAGACACAGCCCCCCAGTAACTCTGACAAAAACACACCCCCCCCGAGTCACTCTGACACAAACACACCCACCAGTCACTCCGACACAACCCCCCATCACTCCGACATGCACGCCCCCGGTCACTCCGACACACCCACCTCAGTCCGTCCGACACAAACACCACCCCTGTCAGTCCAACACACACCCCCCCAGTCACTCCGACACACACCCACCCCCAGTCACTCCGACACACAACCTCCCTCAGTCACACCGAAACAACCCCACCAGTCACTCCGACACACACCCCCCCAACCAGTCGCTCCGACACAGACACAGCCCCCCAGTAACTCCGACAAAAACACACCCCCCCCGAGTCACTCTGACACAAACACCCCCACCAGTCACTCCGACACAATCAACCCCCCCAGTCACTCCGACACCAACACACCCCCAGTCACTCCAACACAAACACCCCCCCAGTCACTCCGACACACACCCCCCCAGTCACTCTGACACACACCCCCCCAGTCACTCCGACACAATCACCCCCCAGTCACTCTGACACAGACCCCCAGTCACTCCGACACACAACCCCCTCCTGTCACTCCGAAACACGCCCCCCAGTAAGTCCGACACACACCCCCCAAGTCACTCCGACACAAACCCCCCAGCCACTCCGACACACACCCACCCGCAGTCACTCCGACACACAACCTCCCACAGTCACACCGAAACACCCCCGCCAGTCACTCCGACACAAGCACAACCCTCCCAGTCACACTGACACAAACACCCCGCCCAGTCACTCCGACACACCTCCACCCAGTCACTCCGACACACACCCCCCCACAGTCACACCGAAACACCCCCGCCAGTAACTCCGACACAAGCGCACCCACCCCAGTCACACTGACACAAACACCCCGCCCAGTCACTCTGACAAACATACCCCCCTGTCACTCCGACACACACCCCCTTCACTCCGACACACCCCCACCCAGTCTCTCCGACACACCCCCACCCAGTCACTCCGACACACACCCCCCCCAGATGCTCCGACACAAATTCCCCCCAGTCACTCTGACACACACACCACCCCCCAGGCACTCTGACACAAACACCCCCCCCCAATCACTCCGATACAAATACCACCCCCAAACACTCCGACACAAACACCCCCATCCTGTCACTCCGACACACACCCCCCCCACCATTCACTCCGACTCAAACACCACCCCCAGTCACTCCGACACAAACACCCCCCACAATCACTCCGACACACACCCCCCCCAGTCACTCCGATACACCACCCCCCCCGTCAGTTCGACACACACACCCCCAGTCAACCTGACACCCCCCCCTCAGTCAATCCGACACAAACACCCCCCCCAGTCAGTCCGACACAAACCCCCCCAGACACTCCGACACACACCCACCCGCAGTCACGCCGACACACAACCCCCCACAGTCACACCAAAACACCCCCCCAGTCACTCCGACACACACCACCCCGTTAGTCACTCCGACACAAACACAGACCCGCAGTAACTCAGACATAAGCGCCCCCACCCCAGTCACACTGACAGAAACACCCCGCCCAGTCACTCCGACATACACCCCCCGTCACTCCGACACACCCCACCCAGACTCTCCGACACACCCCCCACCAGTCTCTCCAACACACAACCCCCCCAGTTGCTCCGACACAAATTCCCCCCAGTCACTCTGACACACACACCCCCCCCCCCAGGCACTCCAACACAAACACCCACCCCAATCACTCCGATACAAATACCACACCCAAACACTCCGACACAAACACCCCCCCCAATCACTCCGACACAAACAGCCCCCCCAGTCACTCCGACACACACCCCACCAGTCACTCCGACACAAACACCCCCCCCAGTCACTCCGACACAAACACGCCCCCCAGTCACTCCGACACACAACCCCCCAGTCACTCTGACACACACCCCCACCAGTCACTCTGACACACAACCCCACCAGTCACTCCAACACAAACACCCCCCACCAGTCATTCCGACACACACCAACCACAGTCACTCCAAAACACACCCCACACCTGTCAGTCCGACACTCCCCCCAGTCACTCCGACACACAACCCCCTCTTGTCACTCTGAAACACCCCGCCCAGTCACTCCGACACACACCCCCCCAGCAGTCACTCAGACAGAAACACCCCCCCAGTAACACTGACACACATCCCCCTCAGTCACTCCGATACATCAACTCCCCAATCAGTCCTACACACGCACTCCCTGTCACTCCGACACACCCACCTTAGTCAGTCCGACACAAACAGCCCCCCCAGTCAGTCCGACACAAACACAGCCCCCAGTAACTCTGACACAATCACACCCCCCCCCAGTCACTCTGACACAAACACCCCCCCCAGTGACTCTAACACAAACACCCCCCCCAGTGACTCCGACACAATCACCACACAGTCACCCTGACACAAACACCCCCCACCAATTACTCTGACACAAACGGCCACCCAGTCACTCCGACACACACCTCCCACAGTCACTCCGACACACCATGCCCTCCGGTCATTCCGACACACACCCCTTCACCAGTCACTCCGACACAAAACAGCCCCCCCGGTAACTCCAATACACCAACCCCACAGTCAGTCCGACACACACACCCCCCAGTCACTCCGACACACCCCCCTCAGTCACTCCAACACAAACACCCCCCCAGTCACTCTGACACAAACACCCCCCACAGTTACTCCGACACCCCCCCCCAGTCACTCTGATACACCACCCCCCCAGTTAGTCCAATACACACACCCCCAGTCATTCCGTCACACCCCCCTCAGTCAGTCCGACACAAACACCCCCTCTAGTCAGTGCGACACACACCCCCACAGTCACTCCGACACACACCCACCCACAGTCTCTCCGACAGATAACACCCCACAGTCACACCGAGAAACCCCCCCCACTCCGACACACACCACCCCGCCAGTCACTCCGACACAAACACAGCCCCCCAGTAACTCTGACAGAAGCGCACCCACACCAGTCACACTGACACAAACACCCCGCCCAGTCACTCCGACACACATCCCCCCCGACAGTCACTCCGACACACACACCCCCAGTCAGTCCGACACACACACCCCCAGTCACTCCGACACACGCCACACCCCGGTTACTCCGACACACACCCACCATCACTCCAACACATACCCCCCTCAGTCACTCCGACACACCACACCGTCACTCCGACACGCACGCCCCCAGTCACTCCGACACACCCACCTCAGTCCGTCCGACACAAACACCACCCCTGTCAGTCCAACACACACCTCCCCAGTCACTCCGACACACACCCACCCCCAGTCACTCCGACACACAACCCCCCTCAGTCACACCGAAACAACCCCACCAATCACTCCGACACACCCCCCCCCACCAGTCACTCCGACACAGACACAGCCCCCCAGTAACTCCGACAAAAACACACCCCCCCGAGTCACTCTGACACAAACACCCCCACCAGTCACTCCGACACAATCAACCCCCCCAGTCACTCCGACACCAACACACCCCCAGTCACTCCAACACAAACACCCCCCAGTCACTCCGACACACACCCCCCCAGTCACTCCGACACACACCCCCCCAGTCACTCCGACACAATCACCCCCCCAGACACTCCGACACAGACCCCCAGTCACTCCGACACACAACCCCCTCCTGTCACTCCAAAACACCCCCCTCCCAGTCACACCGAAACTCACCCCCCACCCGTCAGTCCGACCCACCGCACCAGTAACTCCGACACACCCCCCCCAGTCACTCTGACACAAACACCCCCCGCAGTCACTCAGAAACACAGCCTCCCCAGTCACTCCAATACACCACCTCCCCAGTCAGTCCGACACACACACCCCCAGTCATTCCAAATCACCCACCTCATTCAGTCCGACACAAACACCCCCCCAAGTCACTCCGACATACACCACCTCGGTCACTCTGACACATACCCCCCCAGTCACTCCGACTGATTCACCCCCCCAGTCACTCCCACACAAACACCCCCACAGTCACTCCGACACACACCCCCCCAGTCACTCCGATACACCACCCACCCAGTCACTCCAACACAAACACCCCCCAGTCACTCCGACACACACACCCCCAGTTACTCTGACACACACACCCCCAGTCACTCCGACTCAATCACCCCCCCAGTCACTCCGACAGAGACCCCCAGTCACTCCGACACACAACCCCCTCCTGTCACTTCGAAACACCCCCCCAGTAAGTCCGACACACACCCCACTAGTCACTCCGACACAAACACCCCTCCAGGTCAGTCCGACACACACACCCCCAGTCACTCCGACAAATGACCACCCCCAGTTAATCCGATACACACCCACCATCACTCTGACACATGCCCCCCCCAGTCACTCCGATACACACCCCCCCAGTCACTCCGACACAAACACCCCCCAGTCACTACGACACAAACACCCCCGCGAGTCACTCCGACACACACCCCCCGTCACTCCGACACACCCCCACCCGGTCACTCCGACACACACCCACCCCAGTCGCTCTGACACAAACTCCCCCCCCAGTCACTCTGACGAACACACGCTCCCCCCCGACACTCTGACACAAACACGCCCCCCCAGTCACTCCGACACAAACACTCCCCACAGACACTCCGACACAAACACCCCCCAGTCACTCCGACACAAAATCCCGCCCCGTCACTCCAACACACACCCCCCCAGTCACTCCGACACTCCGACACAAATCCCACCAATCACTCCGACACACACCCCCACCAGTCACTCCGACACAAACACCCCCCCCCCCAGTCACTCCAACACACGCTACCCACAGTCACTCCGACACACCCACCCCAGTCACTCCGACACACCCCCCCCCAGGCACTCCGACACACCCCCCCCAGTCACACCGAAACTCACCCCCCACCTGTCAGTCCGACCCACCGCACCAGTAACTCCAACACACCCCCCCCAGTCACTCTGACACAAACACCCCCCGCAGTCACTCAGAAACACAGCCTCCCCAGTCACTCCAATACACCACTTCCCCAGTCAGTCCGACACACACACCCCCAGTCATTCCAACACACCCACCTCATTCAGTCCGACACAAACACCCCCCAAGTCACTCCGACATACACCACCTCGGTCACTCTGACACATACCACACCCATTCACTCACATTGATTCACCCCCCAGTCACTCCCACACAAACACCCCCCACAGTCACTCCGACACACACCCCCACAGTCACTCCGATACACCACCCACCCAGTCAGCCCGACACACACGGCCCCAGTCACTCCGACACACCCACCTCAGTCAGTCCGACACAAACACCACACCAGTCAGTCCGACACACACCCCCCTAGTCACTCCGACACACACCCACCCCCAGTCACGTCGACACACAACCCCCTCAGTCACACCGAAACAACCCCCCCAGTCACTCCGACACACAACTACCCGCAGTCTCTCTGACACACAACCCCCCACAGTCACACCGAGACACCCCCCCCCAGTCACTCCGACACACACCACCCCGCCAGTCACTCCGACACAAACACAGCCCCCCAGTAACTCTGACAGAAGCGCACCCACACCAGTCACACTGACACAAACACCCCGCCCAGTCACTCCGACACACATACCCGACAGTCACTCCGACACACACCCACTCCAGTCAGTCCGACACACACAGCCCTAGTCACTCCGACGCACGCCCACCCCCGGTTACTCCGACACACACCCACCATCACTCCGACACATACCCCCCCCCAGTCACTCCGACACACCCCTCCGTCACTCCGACATGCATGCCCCCAGTCACTCCGACACACCCACCTCAGTCAGTCTGACACAAACACCACTCCAGTCAGTCCAACACACACCCCCCCAGTCACTCCGACAAACACCCACCCCCAGTCACTCCGACAAACAACCCCCCTCAGTCACACCGAAACAAACCCCCCAGTAACTCCGACACACACACCCCCACCAGTCACTCCGACACAGACACAGCCCCCCAGTAACTCCGACACAAACACACCCCCCCGAGTCACTCTGACACAAACACCCCTACCAGTCACTCGACACAATCAACGCCCCCAGTCACTATGACACCAACACACCCCCAGTCACTCCAACACAAACACCCCCCGAGTCACTCCAACACACATCCCCCCAGTCACTCTGACACAGACATCCAGTCACTTCGACACAATCACCCCCCAGTCACTCCAACACACAACCCCCTCCTGTCACTCCAAAACACCCCCTCCCAGTCACTCCGACACACACCCACCCGCAGTCACTCCGACACACAACCTCCCACAGTCACGCCGAAACAGCCCCGCCAGTCACTCCGACACAAGCGCACCCCTCCCAGTCACACTGACACAAACAACCTGCCCAGTCACTCCGACACACATACCCCCCTGTCACTCCGACACACACCCGCCTTCACTCCGACAGACCCCCACCCAGTCTCTCTGACACACCCCTACCCAGTCACTCCGACACACACCCCGCCACAGTCTCACCGAAACACCCCCGCCAGTAACTCCGACACAAGCGCACACACCCCAGTCACACTGACACAAACACCCCACCCAGTCACTCCGACACACATACCCCCCTGTCACTCCGACACACAACCCCTTCACTCCGACACACCCCCACCCAGTCACTCAGACACACACCCCCCCCCAGTTGCTCCGAAACAAATTCCCCCCAGTCACTCTGACACACACACACCCCCCGGGCACTCTGACACAAACACCCCCCACAGTCACTCCGACATGCACCCCACCAGTCACTCCAACACAAACACCCCCCAGTCACTCTGAGACAAACACGCCCCCCAGTCACTCCGACACACACCCCCACCAGTCACACTGACACAAACACCTCCCCCCAGTCACTCCCACACAAACACCTCACACAGTCACTCCGACACACACCCCCCCAGTCAGTCCGATACACCACCCCCCCAGTCAGTCCGACACACACCCCCAGTCACTCTGACACAAATACCACCCCCCCCCCTCCAGTCACTCCGACACAAAGACCCCCCCAGTCAGTCTGACACAAAGACCCCCTCCAGTCACTCCGACACACACCCCCCCAGTCACTCCGACACACACCCCCGGTCACTCCAACACTCACCGCCCCCAGTCACTCCGACACACCCCCTCAAGTAACTCCGACATGCACCCCTTCCAGTCACTCCGACACACACCGCCCCAGTCACTCCATCAAACATCCCCCGCCATTCACTCCAACACAAACACCGCTCCCCCCGTCACTCCGACACAAACACCCCCCTCAGTCACTCCGAAACTCACACACCCAGTCGCTGAGATATACCCACCCAGTCACTCCGACACAAAGACACCACCCGAGTCACTCCGGCACAACCCCCCCCCAGTCACTACGACACCAACCACTAGTCACTCCGACAACACTCCCCCCGTCACTCCGACACAAACACAGCTCCCCAGTAACTCCGACACAAACCACCACCCCAGTCACTACGACACACACCCCCTAGTCACTCTGACACACACCCCCCTAGTCACTCCGACACAATCACCCCCCCAGTCACTCCGACACAACCCGCCCCTCCCCCCCCGAGTCCCTCTGACACAAACACCCCCCCCCAGTCACTCCGACACACAGCACCCACGGTCACTCTGACACACCCCCCTAGTCACTGCGACACACACCCCTCACCTGTCAATCCAACACACCCCCGCGGTCACTCAGACACAGACTCCAAGTCCCTCCGACACACAACCGCCTCCTGTCACTGCGACACACACCCCCCCACCAGTCACTCCAACACAAACACCCGCCCCAGTCACGCCGACACAAACACACCCACCGTCAGTCCGACACAAACACCCCCAGTCACTCCGACACACCCCCTCATTCAGTCCAACACAAACACGCCCCCAGTCACTCCGACACAAACACCTCCAACAGTCACTCCGACACACACAACCCCCAGTCACTCCGATACACCACCCCCCCAGTCAGTCCGACACACACACCACCAGTCACTCCGACACACACCAACCCACAGTCACTCCGACACACAACCCCTCACATTCACACCGAAGCACCCCCCCAGTCACTCCGACACACACCACCCCGCCAGTCACTCCGACACAAACACAACCCCCCAGTAACTCCGACACAAGGGCACCCACCCCAGTCACACTGACACAAACACCCCGCCCAGTCACTCCGAGACACATACCCGCCAGTCACTCTGACACACCCCCCCTCCCATCACTTCGACACACCCCCACCCAGTTTCTCCGACACACCCCCCCCCAGTCACTCCGACACACCCCCCCCCCCAGTTTCTCCGACACAAATTCCCCCCAGTCACTCTGACACACACACCCCCCCCAGGCACTCCGACACAAACACCCCCCCCAGTCACACCGATACAAGCACCACCCCCAACCACTCCGACACAAACAACACCCCCCAGTCACTCCGACACAAACACCCCCCCCAGTCACTCCGACACACACCCCACCAGTCACTCTGACGCACACCCCCACCAGTCACTCCGACACAAACACCCCCCCCCAGTCACTCCGACACACACCAACCACAGTCACTCCGACACAAACACCCCCCCCAGTCACACCGATACAAGCACCACCCCCAACCACTCCGACACAAACAACACCCCCCAGTCACTCCGACACAAACACCCCCCCCAGTCACTCCGACACACACCCCACCAGTCACTCTGACGCACACCCCCACCAGTCACTCCGACACAAACACCCCCCCCAGTCACTCCGACACACACCAACCACAGTCACTCCGACACAACCCCCCCACTCACCAAGAAACACTCCCCCAACCTGTCAGTCCGACACCGCCCCCCCCAGTCACTCCGACACACAACCCCATCCTGTCACTCAGAAACACCCCCCCCAGTCACTCCGACACAAACACCACCCCACAGTCACTCCGACACACACCAACCACAGTCACTCCGACACAACCCCCCCACTCACCAAGAAACACTCCCCCAACCTGTCAGTCCGACACCGCCCCCCCAGTCACTCTGACACACAGTCCCCTTGTCACTCCATAACAGACACCCCGCCCCATCACTCTGACACAAACACCCTACCCAGTCACTCCGACACAAACACCCCCCAAGTAACACCGACCACAAACTCCCCAGTCACTCCAACATGCACACCCCAAGTCACTCCGACACACACCCCCCCCCAGTCACTCCGACACACACCCCCTCCAGTCACTGCGACACACAGCACCCCCAGTCACTCGGACACCCCCCCCAGTCACTCCGACAGCTCACCCCCAGTCACTCCGACACACAGTCCCCCTGTCACTCCAACACTGACACCCCCCCCATCACTCTGACACAAACTCCCTACCCAGTCACTCCGACACAAACACCCCCCCAGTAACACCGACCACAACACCCCCAGTCACTCCAACAGACACCCCCCAAGTCATTCCGACAGACACCACCACCAGTCACTTCCACATACCCCTCCCCCAAGTCACTCCGACACAAACATCACCCCCCCAGTCACACCGACAAACACCCCCCCCACCCAGTCACTCCGACACACCCCGCCCAGTTACTCCGACACACACCCCAGCAGTCACTCCGACACACCACCAGCCAGTCACTCTGACAAACACCCGCACCAGTCACATCAACACAAAGACCCCCCCAGTCACTCCGACACCAACACCCCCCCCAGTCACACCGACAAACACCCCCCCCACCCAGTCACTCCGACACACCCCGCCCAGTTACTCCGGCACACACCCCAGCAGTCACACCGACACACCACCAGCCAGTCACTCCGACACACACCCGCACCAGTCACATCAACACAAACACCCCCCCCAGTCACTCCGACACCAACACCCCCCCAGTCACTCCGACACAAACACCGCCCCCAGTCACTCCGACACACACCCAAACAGTCACTCTGACAGACACACCCCAGTCACTCCGACAGACAACACCCCCAGTCACTCCGGCACACCACCCCGTCACTCCGACACGCACCCCCCCCAGTCAATCCGACACAACCCCCCAGTCATTCCGACACAAACATGCCTCCAGTCACTCCAACACAAACAACACCCCCAGTCACTCCAACAAACACCCCCCCCAGTCACTCCGACACACAGCCCCCCCAGTCAATCGGACACCCCCCCCACTCGATCCGACACCCCCCACGAGTCACTCCGAAACACCCCACCCAGTTACTCTGACACACACTCCAGCAGTCACTCCGACACACACCCGCACCAGTCACATGAATACAAACACCCCCCCCATCACACAGACACACACCCCCACAGTCACTCCGACACATCCCACCCCAGTCACTCTGACACACACCCCCCCGTCACTCTGACACAGACACTCCCCCGTCACACCAACACACACCCCCCCAGTCACTCCGACACACACGCCCCCCCCCCAGTCACTCCAACACACACCCCCTAGTCACTCTGACACACACCCCCCCCAGTCACTCCAACACAATCACCCCCCCAGCCACTACGACACAACCAGCCCCTCCCCCCCCCCAGTCACTCCGACACAAACACCCCCCCCCAGTCACTCCGACACACACCACCCACGGTCACTCTGAGACACACCCCTCACCTGTCAATCCGACACACCCCCGCAGTCACTCCGACACAGTCTCCCAGTCACTCCGATACACAACCGCCTCCTGTCACTCTGACACACACACCCCCACCAGTCACTCCGACTCCAACACCCGCCCCAGTCAATCCGACACAAACACACCCACAGTCAGTCCGACACACACACCCCCAGTCACTCCGACACACCCCCCTCAGTCAGTCCGACACAAACACCCCCCCAGTCACTCCGACACAAACACCCCCTCCAGTCACTCCGATACACCACCCCCCCCAGTCAGTCCGACACACACACCCCCAGTCACTCCGACACACCCACCTCAGTCAGTCCGACACAAACACCCCCCCGAGTCAGTCCAACACACACACCCCCCCAGTCACTCCGACACACACCCACCCGCAGTCACTACAACACACAGCCCCCAACAGTCACACCGAAACAACCCCCCAGTCACTCCGACACACACCACCCCGCCAGTCACTCCGACACAAACACAGCCCCCCAGTAACTACGACACAAGGGCACCCACCCCAGTCACACTGACACAAACACCCCGCCCAGTCAATCCGACACACATACCCGCCAGTCACTCCGACACACCCCCGCCCGGTCACTGTGAGACACATTCCCGCCATTCACTCTGACATACCCCCCCGTCACTCCGACTCACCCCCACCCAGTCTATCCGACACACACCCCACTAGTCAATCTGACACAATCCCCCCCCAGTCACTCCGACACAATCACCCCCCCAGTCACTCCGACACAACCCCCCCGCCAGTCACTCCGACACAACCCCTCCCCCAGTCACTCCGACAGAAACACCCCCCCAGTCACTCCGACAGAAACACCCCCCCCAGTCAATCCAACACACACCCCCTCAGTCACTCCGACACAAACACCCCCCAGTCACTACGACACAAACACCCCCCCCGTCACTCCGACACACACCCCCTAGTCACTCTGACACACACCCCCCCCAGTCACTCTGACACGATCACCCCCCCAGTCACTCCGGCACGAACACCCCCCCAGTCACTCCGACACACACCACTCACGGTGACTCTGACACACGCCCCCACTCACTCCGACACAGACTCCCAGTCCCTCCGACACACAACCCCCCACCAGTCACTCCGACTCAAACACCCGCCCCAGTCACTCCGACACAAACACCCCCCCACAGTCACTCCGACACATGCACACCCCCCAGTCACTCCAACACACACCCACCCCCAGTCACTCCGACACACAACCCCCCCCCGTCACACCAAAACACCCCATCCCAGTCACTCCACACACACACCCCCACCAGTCACTCCGACACAAACACAGCCCCCCAGAAACTCCGACAAAAACACCCCCCCTGTCACTCCAACACAACCCCACCCAGTCACTCCGACAGAAACACCCCCCCAGTCACTCCGACAGAAACACCCCCCCCAGTCAATCCGACACACACCCCCTCAGTCACTCCGACACAAACACCCCCCAGTCACTACGACACAAACACCCCCCCGTCACTCTGACACACACCCCCTAGTCACTCTGACACGCACCCCCCCCAGTCACTCTGACACGATCACCCCCCCAGTCCCTCCGACACACAACCCCCCACCAGTCACTCCGACTCAAACACCCGCCCCAGTCACTCCGACACAAACACCCCCCCACAGTCACTCCGACACATGCACACCCCCCAGTCACTCCGACACACACCCACCCCCTGTCACTCTGACACACAACCCCCCCCAGTCACACCGAAACACCCCATCCCAGTCACTCCGACACACACCCCCCCACCAGTCACTCCGACACAAACACAGCCCCCCAGAAAATCCGACAAAAACACCCCCCCTGTCACTCCGACACAACCGCCCCCAGTCACTCCGACACAAACACCCCCCACAGTCACTCCGACACACACCGCCCACAGTCACTCCGACACACAACACCATCCTGTCACTCTGACTCACACCCCCACACCAGTCAGTTCGACACAAACACCCCCGCCAGTCACTCCCACACAAACACCCCCAACAGTCACTCTGACAGACACCCCCTCCAGTCACTCCGATACACACGCCCCCCAGTCAGTCCGACACAAACACCACTCCAGTCAGTCCAACACACACCCCCCCAGTCACTCCGACAAACACCCACCCCCAGTCACTCCGACAAACAACCCCCCTCAGTCACACCGAAACAAACCCCCCAGTAACTCCGACACACACACCCCCACCAGTCACTCTGACACAGACACAGCCCCCCAGTAACTCCGACACAAACACACCCCCCCGAGTCACTCTGACACAAACACCCCCACCAGTCACTCGACACAATCAACGCCCCCAGTCACTATGACACCAACACACCCCCAGTCACTCCAACACAAACACCCCCCGAGTCACTCCGACACACACCCCCCCAGTCACTCTGACACAGACATCCAGTCACTTCGACACAATCACCCCCCAGTCACTCCGACACAGACCCCCAGTCACTCCGACACACAACCCCCTCCTGTCACTCCAAAACACCCCCTCCCAGTCACTCCGACACACACCCCCTCAGTCACTACGACACAAACACCCCCCAGTCACTACGACACAAACACCCCCTCGCAGTCACTCCGACACACACCCCCTCAGTCACTCCGACACAAACACCCCCCAGTCACTCCGACACGAACACCCCCCCAGTCACTCCGACACACACCACCCACGGTGACTCTGACACACGCCCCCACTCACTCCGACACAGACTCCCAGTCCCTCCGACACACAACCCCCCACCAGTCACTCCGACTCAAACACCCGCCCCAGTCACTCCGACACAAACACCCCCCCACAGTCACTCCGACACATGCACACCCCCCAGTCACTCCGACACACACCCACCCCCAGTCACTCCGACACACAACCCCCCCCAGTCACACCGAAACATCCCATCCCAGTCACTCCGACACACACCCCCCCACCAGTCACTCCAACACAAACACAGCCCCCCAGAAACTCCGACAAAAACACCCCCCCTGTCACTCCGACACAACCCCCCCCAGTCACTCCGACACAAACACCCCCCACAGTCACTCCGACACACACCGCCCACAGTCACTCCGACACACAACACCATCCTGTCACTCTGACACACACCCCCACACCAGTCAGTCCGACACAAACACCCCCGCCAGTCACTCCCACACAAACACCCCCTACAGTCACTCTGACAGACACCCCCTCCAGTCACTCCGATACACACGCCCCCCAGTCAGTCCGACACACACACCCCCAGTCACTCCGACACACACCGCCCACAGTCACTCCGACACACAACACCATCCTGTCACTCTGACACACACCCCCACATCAGTCAGTCCGACACAAACGCCCCACCCAGTCACTCCGACACAAACACCCCCCCCAGTCACTCCGACACACACCACCCACAGTCACTCGGACACACAACACCCTCCTGTTACTGCGACACACACCCCCTCACCAGTCACTCCGACACAAACACCCCCCCCAGTCACTCCAACACAAACACCCCGCCCAGACACTCCGACATAAACACCCCCCAGTTACTCCGAAACAAACACCCCCCCCAGTCACTCCGACACACACCCCACCAATCACTCCAACACACACCCCCACCAGTCACTCCGAAACACACCACCCACCTGTCAGTCCGACCCACCTCCCCCAGTCACTCCGACACACACACCCCCTGTCACTCTGACACAGACACTCCGCCGTCACACCAACACACACCCCCCCAGTCACTCCGACACACACACCCCCAGTCACTCCGACACACACGCCCCCCCAGTCACTCTGACACATAGTCCCCTTGTCACTCCAAAACAGACACCCCCCCCATCACTCTGACACAAACACCCTACCCAGTCACTCCGACACAAACACCCCCCCAGTAACACCGACCACAAACCCCCCAGTCACTCCAACATGCACACCCCAAGTCACTCCGACTCACACCCCCCCCCAGTCACTCCGACACACCCCCCCCCCCACAATCACTGCGACACACAGCACCCCCAGTCACTCGGACACCCCCCCCCCAGTCACTCCGACACCTCACCCCCAGTCACTCTGACACACAGTCCCCCTGTCACTCCAACACAGACACCCCCCCATCACTCTGACAGGAACTCCCTACCCAGTCACTCCGACACTAACACCCCCCCCAGTAACACCGACCACAACCCCCCCAGTCACTCCAACAGACACCCCCCAAGTCATTCCGACAGACACCACCACCAGTCACTTCCACACACCCCTCCCCCCAGTCACTCTGACACAAACACAGACCCCGATCACTCCGACACAAACATCACCCCCCCAGTCACACCGACAAACACCCCCCCCCCACAGTCACTCCGACACACAGCCCCCCCCGTCAATCGGACACCCCCCCCACTCGATCCGACACCTCCCCACGAGTCACTCCGAAACACCCCGCCCAGTTACTCTGACACACACTCCAGCAGTCACTCCGACACAGACTCCAAGTCCCTCCAACACACAACCGCCTCCTGTCACTGCGACACACACCCCCCCACCAGTCACTCCGACACAAACACCCGCCCCAGTCACGCCGACACAAACACACCCACCGTCAGTCCGACACAAACACCCCCAGTCACTCTGACACACCCCCCTCAGTCAGTCCGACACAAACACCCCCCCAGTCACTCCGACACAAACACCTCCAACAGTCACTCTGACACACACCCCCCCCAGTCACTCCGATACACCACCCCCCCAGTCAGTCCGACACACACACCACCAGTCACTCCAACTCCAACATCCCCCGGTCATTCCAACACAAACACCCCCCCCAGTCACTTTGACACACCCATCCCAGTCACTCTGACACACAGTCCCCTTGTCACTCCATAACAGACACCCCGCCCCATCACTCTGACACAAACACCCTACCCAGTCACTCCGACACAAACACCCCCCAAGTAACACCGACCACAAACTCCCCAGTCACTCCAACATGCACACCCCAAGTCACTCCGACACACACCCCCCCCCAGTCACTCCGACACACACCCCCCTCAGTCACTGCGACACACAGCACCCCCAGTCACTCGGACACTCCCCCCAGTCACACCGGTACCTCACCCCCAGTCACTCCGACACACAGTCCCCCTGTCACTCCAACACAGACACCCCCCCCATCACACTGACACAAACTCCCCACCCAGTCACTCCGACACAAACACCCCCCCAGTAACACCGACCACAACACCCCCAGTCACTCCAACAGACACCCCCCAAGTCATTCCGACAGACACCACCACCAGTCACTTCCACACACCCCTCCCCCCAGTCACTCTGACACAAACACAGCCCCCGGTCACTCCGACACAAACATCACCCCCCGAGTCACACCTACAAACACCCCCCCCACCCAGTCACTCCGACACACCCCGCCCAGTTACTCCGACACACACCCCAGCAGTCACTCCGACACACCACCAGCCAGTCACTCTGACAAACACCCGCACCAGTCACATCAACACAAAGACCCCCCCAGTCAATCCGACACCAACACCCCCCCAGTCACCCCGACGCACCCCGCCCAGTTACTCCGACACACACCCCAGCAGTCACACCGACACACCACCAGCCAGTCACTCCGACACACACCCGCACCATTCACATCAACACAAACACCCCCCCAGTCACTCCAACACCAACACCCCCCCAGTCATTCCGACACAAACACCACCCCCAGTCACTCCGACACACACCCAAACAGTCACTCTGACAGACACACCCCAGTCACTCCGACAGACAACACCCCCAGTCACTCCGACACACCACCCCGTCACTCCGACACGCACCCCCCCAGTCACTCCGACACAACCCCCCAGTCATTCCGACACAAACATGCCTCCAGTCACTCCGACACAAACAACCCCCCCAGTCACTCCAACAAACACCCCCCCAGTCACTCCGACACACAGCTCCCCCAGTCAATCGGACACACCCCCCACTGGATCCGACACCCCCCCACGAGTCACCCCGAAACACCCCACCCAGTTACTCTGACACACACTCCAGCAGTCACTCCGACACACACCCGCACCAGTCACATGAATACAAACACACCCCCATCACACCGACACACACCCCCACAGTCACTCCGACACATCCCACCCCAGTCACTCCAACACACACCCCCCCTGTCACTCTGACACAGACACTGCCCCGTCACACCAACACACACCCCCCCAGTCACTCCGACACACACCCCCAGTCACTCCAACACACATGCCCCCCCAGTCACTCTGACACACCGTCCTCTTGTCACTCCAAAACAGACACCCACCCCCATCACTCTGACACAAACACCCTACCCAGTCACTCTGACACAAACACCCCCCCAGTAACACCGACCACATACCCCCCAGTCACTCCAACATGCACACCCCAAGTCACTCCGACACCCCCCCCCCCCGCCCCCAATCACTGCGACACACAGCACCCCCAGTCACTTGGACACCCCCCCCCAGTCACTCCGACACCTCACCCCCAGTCACTCCGACACACAGTCCCCCTGTCACTCCAACACAGACACCCCCCCCATCACTCTGACAGGAACTCCCTACCCAGTCACTCCGACACTAACACCCCCCAAGTAACACCGACCACAACACCCCCAGTCACTCCAACAGACACCCCCCAAGTCATTCCGACAGACACCACCACCAGTCACTTCCACACACCCCTCCCCCCAGTCACTCTGACACAAACACAGACCCCGGTCACTCCGACACAAACATCACCCCCCCAGTCACACCGACAAACACCCACCCCCACAGTCACTCCGACACACAGCCCCCCCAGTCAATCGGACACCCCCCCCCACTCGATCCGACACCCCCCCACGAGTCACTCCGAAACACCCCGCCCAGTTACTCTGAGACACACTCCAGCAGTCACTCCGACACACACCCGCACCAGTCACATAAATACAAACACCCACCCATCACACAGACACACACCCCCACAGTCACTCCGACACATCCCACCCCAGTCACTCCGACACACACACCCCTGACACTCTGACACAGACACTCCCCCGTCACACCAACACACACCCCCCCAGTCACTCCAACACACACACCCCCAGTCACTCCGACACACACGCCCCCCCAGTCACTCTGACACACAGTCCCCTTGTCACTCCAAAACAGACAGCCCCCCCATTACTCTGACACAAAGACCCAACCCAGTCACTCCGACACAAACACCCCCCCCAGTAACACCGACCACAAACCCCCCAGTCACACCAACATGCACACCCCAAGTCACTCCGACACACACCCACCCCCAGTCACTCCGACACACACCCCCACCCCAGTCACTGCGACACACAGCACCCCCAGTCACTCGGACACCCCCCAGTCACTCCGACACCTCACCCCTGCCAGTCACTCCGACACACACCCCCCGTCAATCCGACACACCGCCAGCCAGTCACTCCGACACACTCCCTCCAGTAACTCCTACACACACCCCTTCCAGTCACTCCGATACACGCATCTCTCGCAATATCCACATTTACAACGACTCCTCGTTCATTTGAAACTGAAAAATCTCAGTTTCTCTATTTTTCAGTATACCTTGTTCTCTGTATATTCCAAATGATCGCTTTTCAGCAGTTTGCCAATTCAGCACATTTCCAGTTTCTCAGCATTCAACGCAACATCAGTTTCTCCATATCCTTCAATTTAAGAAAACTTGTTCCTCAGTATCTAGCAAAATATCAATTTCTAGCAATTGATCAAATTTTGGTATTTTCTCTATCTCCTCATGTTTCCCATTTCACATATTTGTAGAATCTCCCATTTCAATGAGATTCGCTGCTTGTAGCTTCTGTTCATTCTGAGAATGTATAAAATTCTCCATGACCATCATTTCCCTACATCTACTAATTTCAACTGTTCAACTGCATTAATGTCTCTATCTCTCATAATATCCACATTTACAACGACTCCTCGTTCATCTGACACTGAGAAATATCAGTTTCTCTATTCTTCAGTATACCTTGTTCTCTGTATCTTCCAAATGCTCGATTTTCAGCAGTTTGTCAATTTATCGCATTTCCAGCTTCTCTGCAGTTAACGCAACATCAATTTCTCCATGTTCTTCAATTTAAGAAAACTTGTTTCTCAGTATATAGCAAAATATCAATTTCTAGCAACTGATTTAATTCTGGCATTTTCCCTATCTGCTCATGTTTCTCATTTCCCAACTTTATACAATCTCCCATTTCAATCAGATTCGCTGCTTGTAGCTTCTGTACATTCTGTGAATGTAGAAAATTCTCCATTTCCATCAGTTTCCCTAAATCTACTAATTTCAACTGTTCAACTGCATTAATGTCTCTCGCTCTCACTATATCCACATTTGCAATGAATCCTCGTTCATCTGAAACTGAAAAATATCAGATTCTCTATTTAACAGTATACCTTGTTCTCATTATATTCCAAATGATCGCTTTTCAGCAGTTTGTCAATTCAGCACATTTGCAGCTTCTCGGCAGTTAACGCAACATCAATTACACCATAACCTTCAATTTAAGAAAACTTGTTTCCCAGTATCTAGCAAAATATGAATTTCTAGCAATTGACCAAAATCTGGCATTTCCTCTATCTCCTCATGTTTTCCATTTCCCATATTTGTAAAATCTACTATTTCAATGAGATTCACAGCTTGTGGCTTCTGTTCAGTCTGTGAATGTACAAAATTCTCCATGTCCATCATTTCCCTCCATCTACTAATTTCAACTGTTCAACTGCATTAATGTCTCTATCTCTCGTAATATCCACATTTACAACGACTCCTCGTTCATCTGAAACTGAGAAATATCAGTTTCTCTATTTTTCAGTATACCTTGTTCTCTGTATATTCCAAATGATCGCTTTTCAGCAGTTTGCCAATTCAGCACATTTGCAGCTTCTCGGCAGTTAACGCAACATCAATTACTCTATCGCCTTCAATTTAAGAAAACTTGTTCCTCAGTATCTAGCAAAATATCAATTTCTAGCAATTGATCAAATTTTGGTATTTTCTCTATCTCCTCATGTTTCCCATTTCACATATTTGTAGAATCTCCCATTTCAATGAGATTCGCTGCTTGTAGCTTCTGTTCATTCTGAGAATGTATAAAATTCTCCATGTCCATCATTTCCCTACATCTACTAATTTCAACTGTTCAACTGCATTAATGTCTCTATCTCTCATAATATCCACATTTACAACGACTCCTCGTTCATCTGACACTGAGAAATATCAGTTTCTCTATTTTTCAGTATACCTTGTTCTCTGTATCTTCCAAATGCTCGATTTTCAGCAGTTGGTCAATTTATCGCTTTTCCAGCTTCTCGGCATGCAACGCAACATCAATTTCTCCATATTCTTCAATTTAAGAAAACTTGTTTCTCAGCATCTTGCAAAATATCAATTTCTAGCAATTGATTTAATTCTGGCATTTTCTCTATCTGCTCATGTTTCTCATTTCCCAACTTTATACAATCTCCCATTTCAATCAGATTCGCTGCTTGTAACTTCTGTACATTCTGTGAATGTAGAAAATTCTCCATTTCCATCAGTTTCCCTAAATCTACTAATTTCAACTGTTCAACTGCATTAATGTCTCTAGCTCTCACTATATCCACATTTGCAATGTAAACTCATTCATCTGAAACTGAAAAATATCAGAATGTCTATTTAACAGTATACCTTGTTCTCATTACATTCCAAATGATCGCTTTTCAGCAGTTTGTCAATTTATCGCATTTCCAGCTTCTCGGCAGTTAACGCAACATCAATTTCTCCATGTTCTTCAATTTAAGAAAACTTGTTTCTCAGTATCTAGGAAAATATCAATTTCTAGCAACTGATCAAATTCTGCCATTTTTTCTATCTCCTCATGTTTCCCATTTGCCAACTTCATTAAATCTTCCATTTCAATCCGAATCGCTGCTTGTAGCTTCTGTACATCCTGTGAATTTACAAAATTCTCCAATTCCATCAGTTTCCCTTTATCTACTAATTTCCACTGTTCAACTTCATTAATGTCTCATTCTTTCATAATATCCACTTTTACAACGACTCCTCGTTCATCTGAAACTGAAAATCTCAGTTTCTCTATTTTTCAGTATACCTTGTCCTCTGTATATTCCAAATGATCGGTTTTCAGCAGTTTGCCAATTCAGCACATTTGCAGCTTCTCGGCAGTTAACATGAATTATTCCATGTCATTCAATTTAAGAAAACTTGTTTCTCAGTATCTAGCTAAATATCAAATTCTAGCAATTGATTTAATTCTGGCATTTTCTCTATCTCCTCATGTTTATCATTTCCCAACTTTATACAATCTCCCATTTCAATCAGATTCGCTGCTTGTAGCTTCTGTACATTCTGTGAATGTAGGAAAATCTCCATTTCCATCAGTTTCCCTGTATCTTCTAATTTCTACTGTTCAACTGCATTAATGTCCCCATCTATCGCAATATCCACATTCACAACGCCTCCTCGTTCATCTGAAACTGAGAAATATCAGCTTCTCTATTTTTCCGTATACCTTGTTCTCTGTATCTTCCAAATGCTCGATTTTCAGCAGTTTGTCAATTTATCGCATTTCCAGCTTCTCGGCATCCAACGCAACATCAATTTCTCCATGTTCTTCAATTTAAGAAAACTTGTTTCTCAGTATCTAGCAAAATATCAATTTCTAGCAATTGATTTAATTTTGGCATTTTGCCTATCTGCTCATGTCTCTCATTTCCCAACTTTATACAATCTCCCATTTCAATCAGATTCGCTGCTTGTAGCTTCTGTACATTCTGTGAATGTAGAAAATTCTCCATTTCCATCAGTTTCCCTAAATCTACTAATTTCAACTGTTCAACTGCATTAATGTCTCTAGCTCTCACTATATCCACATTTGCAATGAATCCTCGTTCATCTGAAACTGAAAAATATCAGAATGTCTATTTAACAGTATACCTTGTTCTCATTACATTCCAAATGATCGCTTTTCAACAGTTTGCCAATTCAGCACATTTGCAGCTTCTCGGCAGTTAACGCAACATCAATTACTCCATATCCTTCCATTTTAGAAATCTTGTTTCCCAGTATCTAGCAAAATATCAATTTCAAGCAATTGACCAAAATCAGGCATTTTCTCTATCTCCTCATGTTTCCCATTTCCCATATTTGTAAAATCTACCATTTCAATGAGATTCGCTGCTTGTAGCTTCTGTTCATTCTGAGAATGTACAAAATTCTCAAATTCCATCAGTTTCCCTTTATCTACTAATTTCTACTGTTCAACTGCATTAATGTCTGCATCTCTCGCAATATCCACATTTACAACGACTCCTCGTTCATCTGAAACTGAGAAATATCAGTTTCTCTATTTTTCAGTGTACCTTGTTCTCTGTATCTTCCAAATACTAGATTTTCAGCATTTTGTCAATTCAGCGCTTTTTCAGCTTCTTGGAATTCAACGCAACATCAATTTCTCCATATACTTCAATTTAAGAAAACTTGTTTCTCAGTATCTAGCAAAATATCAATTTCTAGCAATTGATTTAATTCTGGCATTTTCTCTATCTCCTCATGTTTATCATTTCCCAACTTTATACAATCTCCCATTTCAATCAGATTCGCTGCTTGTAGCTTCTGTACATTCTGTGAATGTAGAAAAATCTCCATTTCCATCAGTTTCCCTGTATCTTCTAATTTCTACTGTACAACTGCACTAATGTCTCCATCTATCGCAATATCCAATTCACAACGACTCCTCGTTCATCTGAAACTGAGAAATATCAGTTTCTCTATTTTTCCCTATACCTTGTTCTCTGTATCTTCCAAATGCTCGATTTTCAGCAGTTTGTCAATTTATCGCATTTCCAGCTTCTCTGCAGTTAACGCAACATCAATTTCTCCATGTTCTTCAATTTAAGAAAACTTGTTTCTCAGTAAATAGCAAAATATCAATTTCTAGCAATTGATTTAATTCTGGCATTTTCCCTATCTGCTCATGTTTCTCATTTCCCAACTTTATACAATCTCCCATTTCAATCAGATTCGCTGCTTGTAGCTTCTGTACATTCTGTGAATGTAGAAAATTCTCCATTTCCATCAGTTTCCCTAAATCTACTAATTTCAACTGTTCAACTGCATTAATGTCTCTCGCTCTCACTATATCCACATTTGCAATGAATCCTCGTTCATCTGAAACTGAAAAATATCAGATTCTCTATTTAACAGTATACCTTGTTCTCATTATATTCCAAATGCTCGATTTTCAGCAGTTTGTCAATTTATCGCATTTCCAGCTTCTCGGCATCCAACGCAACATCAATTTCTCCATGTTCTTCAATTTAAGAAAACTTGTTTCTCAGTATCTAGCAAAATATCAATTTCTAGCAATTGATTTAATTTTGGCATTTTGCCTATCTGCTCATGTCTCTCATTTCCCAACTTTATACAATCTCCCATTTCAATCAGATTCGCTGCTTGTAGCTTCTGTACATTCTGTGAATGTAGAAAATTCTCCATTTCCATCAGTTTCCCTAAATCTACTAATTTCAACTGTTCAACTGCATTAATGTCTCTAGCTCTCACTATATCCACATTTGCAATGAATCCTCGTTCATCTGAAACTGAAAAATATCAGAATGTCTATTTAACAGTATACCTTGTTCTCATTACATTCCAAATGATCGCTTTTCAACAGTTTGCCAATTCAGCACATTTGCAGCTTCTCGGCAGTTAACGCAACATCAATTACTCCATATCCTTCCATTTTAGAAATCTTGTTTCCCAGTATCTAGCAAAATATCAATTTCAAGCAATTGACCAAAATCAGGCATTTTCTCTATCTCCTCATGTTTCCCATTTCCCATATTTGTAAAATCTACCATTTCAATGAGATTCGCTGCTTGTAGCTTCTGTTCATTCTGAGAATGTACAAAATTCTCAAATTCCATCAGTTTCCCTTTATCTACTAATTTCTACTGTTCAACTGCATTAATGTCTGCATCTCTCGCAATATCCACATTTACAACGACTCCTCGTTCATCTGAAACTGAGAAATATCAGTTTCTCTATTTTTCAGTGTACCTTGTTCTCTGTATCTTCCAAATACTAGATTTTCAGCATTTTGTCAATTCAGCGCTTTTTCAGCTTCTTGGAATTCAACGCAACATCAATTTCTCCATATACTTCAATTTAAGAAAACTTGTTTCTCAGTATCTAGCAAAATATCAATTTCTAGCAATTGATTTAATTCTGGCATTTTCTCTATCTCCTCATGTTTATCATTTCCCAACTTTATACAATCTCCCATTTCAATCAGATTCGCTGCTTGTAGCTTCTGTACATTCTGTGAATGTAGAAAAATCTCCATTTCCATCAGTTTCCCTGTATCTTCTAATTTCTACTGTACAACTGCACTAATGTCTCCATCTATCGCAATATCCAATTCACAACGACTCCTCGTTCATCTGAAACTGAGAAATATCAGTTTCTCTATTTTTCCCTATACCTTGTTCTCTGTATCTTCCAAATGCTCGATTTTCAGCAGTTTGTCAATTTATCGCATTTCCAGCTTCTCTGCAGTTAACGCAACATCAATTTCTCCATGTTCTTCAATTTAAGAAAACTTGTTTCTCAGTAAATAGCAAAATATCAATTTCTAGCAATTGATTTAATTCTGGCATTTTCCCTATCTGCTCATGTTTCTCATTTCCCAACTTTATACAATCTCCCATTTCAATCAGATTCGCTGCTTGTAGCTTCTGTACATTCTGTGAATGTAGAAAATTCTCCATTTCCATCAGTTTCCCTAAATCTACTAATTTCAACTGTTCAACTGCATTAATGTCTCTCGCTCTCACTATATCCACATTTGCAATGAATCCTCGTTCATCTGAAACTGAAAAATATCAGATTCTCTATTTAACAGTATACCTTGTTCTCATTATATTCCAAATGATCGCTTTTCAGCAGTTTGTCAATTCAGCACATTTGCAGCTTCTCGGCAGTTAACGCAACATCAATTACACCATAACCTTCAATTTAAGAAAACTTGTTTCCCAGTATCTAGCAAAATATGAATTTCTAGCAATTGACCAAAATCTGGCATTTCCTCTATCTCCTCATGTTTTCCATTTCCCATATTTGTAAAATCTACCATTTCGATGAGATTCGCAGCTTGTAGCTTCTGTTCAGTCTGTGAATGTACAAAATTCTCCATGTCCATCATTTCCCTCCATCTACTAATTTCAACTGTTCAACTGCATTAATGTCTCTATCTCTCGTAATATCCACATTTACAACGACTCCTCGTTCATCTGAAACTGAGAAATATCAGTTTCTCTATTTTTCAGTATACCTTGTTCTCTGTATCTTCCAAATGCTCGATTCTCAGCATTTTGTCAAGTCAGCACATTTCCAGCTTCTCAGCATTCAACGCAACATCGGTTTCTCGATATCCTTCAATATAAGAAAACTTATTTCTCAGAATCTAGCAAAACATCAAATTCTAGCAATTGTTCAAATTCTGGCATTTTCTCTATCTCCTCATGTTTCCCATTGGCCATATTTGTAAAATCTCCCATTTCAATGAGATTCGCTGCTTGTAGCTACTGTTCATTCTGTAATTGTCCAAAATTCACCATTTCCATCAGTTTCCCTATATATTCTAATTTCTACTGTTCAACTCCCTTAATGTCTCCATCTCTCGCAATATCCATATTTACAACGACTCCTCGTTCATCTGAAACTGAGCAATATCGGCTTCTCTATTTTTCACTATACCTTGTTCTCTGTGTATTCCAAATGATCGGTTTTCAGCATTTTGCCAATTCAGCACATTTCCAGCTTCTCAGCATTCAACGCAACATCAGTTTCTCCATATCCTTCAAGAAAAGAAAACTTATTTCTCAGTATATATAAAAATATCAATTTCTAGCAATTGATTTAATTCTGGCATTTTCCCTATCTGCTCATGTTTCTCATTTCCCAACTTTATACAATCTCCCATTTCAATCAGATTCCCTGCTTGTAGCTTCTGCTCATTCTGTGAATGTACAAAATTCTCCAATTCCATCAGTTTCCCTAAATCTACTAATTTCAACTGTTCAACTGCATTAATGTCTCTATCTCTCATAATATCCACATTTACAACGACTCCTCGTTCATCTGACACTGAGAAATATCAGTTTCTCTATTTTTCAGTATACCTTGTTCTCTGTATCTTCCAAATGCTCGATTTTCAGCAGTTGGTCAATTTATCGCTTTTCCAGCTTCTCGGCATGCAACGCAACATCAATTTCTCCATATTCTTCAATTTAAGAAAACTTGTTTCTCAGCATCTTGCAAAATATCAATTTCTAGCAATTGATTTAATTCTGGCATTTTCTCTATCTGCTCATGTTTCTCATTTCCCAACTTTATACAATCTCCCATTTCAATCAGATTCGCTGCTTGTAGCTTCTGTACATTCTGTGAATGTAGAAAATTCTCCATTTCCATCAGTTTCCCTAAATCTACTAATTTCAACTGTTCAACTGCATTAATGTCTCTAGCTCTCACTATATCCACATTTGCAATGAATCCTCGTTCATCTGAAAATAAAAAATATCAGTTTCTCTATTTTTCAGTATACCTTGTTCTCTGTATATTCCAAATGATCGCTTTTCAGCAGTTTGCCAATTCAGCACATTTGCAGCTTCTCGGCAGTTAACGCAACATCAATTACTCTATCGCCTTCAATTTAAGAAAACTTGTTCCTCAGTATCTAGCAAAATATCAATTTCTAGCAATTGATCAAATTTTGGTATTTTCTCTATCTCCTCATGTTTCCCATTTCACATATTTGTAGAATCTCCCATTTCAATGAGATTCGCTGCTTGTAGCTTCTGTTCATTCTGAGAATGTATAAAATTCTCCATGACCATCATTTCCCTACATCTACTAATTTCAACTGTTCAACTGCATTAATGTCTCTATCTCTCATAATATCCACATTTACAACGACTCCTCGTTCATCTGACACTGAGAAATATCAGTTTCTCTATTCTTCAGTATACCTTGTTCTCTGTATCTTCCAAATGATCGATTTTCAGCAGTTTGTCAATTTATCGCATTTCCAGCTTCTCGGCATGCAACGCAACATCAATTTCTCCATGTTCTTCAATTTAAGAAAACTTGTTTCTCAGTATATAGCAAAATATCAATTTCTAGCAACTGATTTAATTCTGGCATTTTCCCTATCTGCTCATGTTTCTCATTTCCCAACTTTATACAATCTCCCATTTCAATCAGATTCGCTGCTTGTAGCTTCTGTACATTCTGTGAATGTAGAAAATTCTCCATTTCCATCAGTTTCCCTAAATCTACTAATTTCAACTGTTCAACTGCATTAATGTCTCTCGCTCTCACTATATCCACATTTGCAATGAATCCTCGTTCATCTGAAACTGAAAAATATCAGATTCTCTATTTAACAGTATACCTTGTTCTCATTATATTCCAAATGATCGCTTTTCAGCAGTTTGTCAATTCAGCACATTTGCAGCTTCTCGGCAGTTAACGCAACATCAATTACACCATAACCTTCAATTTAAGAAAACTTGTTTCCCAGTATCTAGCAAAATATGAATTTCTAGCAATTGACCAAAATCTGGCATTTCCTCTATCTCCTCATGTTTTCCATTTCCCATATTTGTAAAATCTACTATTTCAATGAGATTCACAGCTTGTGGCTTCTGTTCAGTCTGTGAATGTACAAAATTCTCCATGTCCATCATTTCCCTCCATCTACTAATTTCAACTGTTCAACTGCATTAATGTCTCTATCTCTCGTAATATCCACATTTACAATGACTCCTCGTTCATCTGAAACTGAGAAATATCAGTTTCTCTATTTTTCAGTATACCTTGTTCTCTGTATATTCCAAATGATCGCTTTTCAGCAGTTTGCCAATTCAGCACATTTGCAGCTTCTCGGCAGTTAACGCAACATCAATTACTCTATCGCCTTCAATTTAAGAAAACTTGTTCCTCAGTATCTAGCAAAATATCAATTTCTAGCAATTCATCAAATTTTGGTATTTTCTCTATCTCCTCATGTTTCCCATTTCACATATTTGTAGAATCTCCCATTTCAATGAGATTCGCTGCTTGTAGCTTCTGTTCATTCTGAGAATGTATAAAATTCTCCATGTCCATCATTTCCCTACATCTACTAATTTCAACTGTTCAACTGCATTAATGTCTCTATCTCTCATAATATCCACATTTACAACGACTCCTCGTTCATCTGACACTGAGAAATATCAGTTTCTCTATTTTTCAGTATACCTTGTTCTCTGTATCTTCCAAATGCTCGATTTTCAGCAGTTGGTCAATTTATCGCTTTTCCAGCTTCTCGGCATGCAACGCAACATCAATTTCTCCATATTCTTCAATTTAAGAAAACTTGTTTCTCAGCATCTTGCAAAATATCAATTTCTAGCAATTGATTTAATTCTGGCATTTTCTCTATCTGCTCATGTTTCTCATTTCCCAACTTTATACAATCTCCCATTTCAATCAGATTCGCTGCTTGTAACTTCTGTACATTCTGTGAATGTAGAAAATTCTCCATTTCCATCAGTTTCCCTAAATCTACTAATTTCAACTGTTCAACTGCATTAATGTCTCTAGCTCTCACTATATCCACATTTGCAATGTATCCTCATTCATCTGAAACTGAAAAATATCAGAATGTCTATTTAACAGTATACCTTGTTCTCATTACATTCCAAATGATCGCTTTTCAGCAGTTTGCCAATTCAGCACATTTGCAGCTTCTCGGCAGTTAACGCAACATCAATTACTCCATATCCTTCCATTTTAGAAATCTTGTTTCCCAGTATCTAGCAAAATATCAATTTCTAGCAATTGACCAAAATCAGGCATTTTCTCTATCTCCTCATGTTTCCCATTTCCCATATTTGTAAAATCTACCATTTCAATGAGATTCGCTGCTTGTAGCTTCTGTTCATTCTGCGAATGTATAAAATTCTCCATGTCCATCATTTCCCTACATCTACTAATTTCAACTGTTCAACTGCATTAATGTCTCTATCTCTCATAATATCCACATTTACAACGACTCCTCGTTCATCTGACACTGAGAAAAATCAGTTTCTCTATTTTTCAGTATACCTTGTTCTCTGTATCTTCCAAATGCTCGATTTTCAGCAGTTGGTCAATTTATCGCTTTTCCAGCTTCTCGGCATGCAACGCAACATCAATTTCTCCATATTCTTCAATTTAAGAAAACTTGTTTCTCAGTATCTTGCAAAATATCAATTTCTAGCAATTGATTTAATTCTGGCATTTTCTCTATCTGCTCATGTTTCTCATTTCCCAACTTTATACAATCTCCCATTTCAATCAGATTCCCTGCTTGCAGCTTCTGCTCATTCTGTGAATGTAGAAAATTCTCCAATTCCATCAGTTTCCCTAAATCTACTAATTTCAACTGTTCAACTGCATTAATGGCTCTAGCTCTCACTATATCCACAGTAGCAATGAATCCTCGTTCATCTGAAAATAAAAAATATCAGTTTCTCTATTTTTCAGTATACCTTGTTCTCTGTATATTCCAAATGATCGCTTTTCAGCAGTTTGCCAATTCAGCACATTTGCAGCTTCTCGGCAGTTAACGCAACATCAATTACTCTATCGCCTTCAATTTAAGAAAACTTGTTCCTCAGTATCTAGCAAAATATCAATTTCTAGCAATTGATCAAATTTTGGTATTTTCTCTATCTCCTCATGTTTCCCATTTCACATATTTGTAGAATCTCCCATTTCAATGAGATTCGCTGCTTGTAGCTTCTGTTCATTCTGAGAATGTATAAAATTCTCCATGTCCATCATTTCCCTACATCTACTAATTTCAACTGTTCAACTGCATTAATGTCTCTATCTCTCATAATATCCACATTTACAACGACTCCTCGTTCATCTGACACTGAGAAATATCAGTTTCTCTATTTTTCAGTATACCTTGTTCTCTGTATCTTCCAAATGCTCGATTTTCAGCAGTTGGTCAATTTATCGCTTTTCCAGCTTCTCGGCATGCAACGCAACATCAATTTCTCCATATTCTTCAATTTAAGAAAACTTGTTTCTCAGTATATAGCAAAATATCAATTTCTAGCAATTGATTTAATTCTGGCATTTTCTCTATCTGCTCATGTTTCTCATTTCCCAACTTTATACAATCTCCCATTTCAATCAGATTCGCTGCTTGTAACTTCTGTACATTCTGTGAATGTAGAAAATTCTCCATTTCCATCAGTTTCCCTAAATCTACTAATTTCAACTGTTCAACTGCATTAATGTCTCTAGCTCTCACTATATCCACATTTGCAATGTATCCTCATTCATCTGAAACTGAAAAATATCAGAATGTCTATTTAACAGTATACCTTGTTCTCATTACATTCCAAATGATCGCTTTTCAGCAGTTTGCCAATTCAGCACATTTGCAGCTTCTCGGCAGTTAACGCAACATCAATTACTCCATATCCTTCCATTATAGAAATCTTGTTTCCCAGTATCTAGCAAAATATCAAATTCTAGCAATTGACCAAAATCAGGCATTTTCTCTATCTCCTCATGTTTCCCATTTCCCATATTTGTAAAATCTACCATTTCAATGAGATTCGCTGCTTGTAGCTTCTGTTCATTCTGAGAATGTACAAAATTCTCCAATTTCATCAGTTTCCCTTTATCTACTAATTTCTACTCTTCAACTGCATTAATGTCTCCATCTATCGCAATATCCAATTCACAACGACTCCTCGTTCATCTGAAACTGAGAAATATCAGTTTCTCTATTTTTCCCTATACCTTATTCTCTGTATCTTCCAAATGCTCGATTTTCAGCAGTTTGTCAATTTATCGCATTTCCAGCTTCTCTGCAGTTAACGCAACATCAATTTCTCCATGTTCTTCAATTTAAGAAAACTTGTTTCTCAGTATATAGCAAAATATCAATTTCTAGCAATTGATTTAATTCTGGCATTTTCCCTATCTGCTCATGTTTCTCATTTCCCAACTTTATACAATCTCCCATTTCAATCAGATTCGCTGCTTGTAGCTTCTGTACATTCTGTGAATGTAGAAAATTCTCCATTTCCATCAGTTTCCCTAAATCTACTAATTTCAACTGTTCAACTGCATTAATGTCTCTCGCTCTCACTATATCCACATTTGCAATGAATCCTCGTTCATCTGAAACTGAAAAATATCAGATTCTCTATTTAACAGTATACCTTGTTCTCATTATATTCCAAATGATCGCTTTTCAGCAGTTTGTCAATTCAGCACATTTGAAGCTTCTCGGCAGTTAACGCAACATCAATTACTCCATATCCTTCCATTTTAGAAATCTTGTTTCCCAGTATCTAGCAAAATATCAATTTCTAGCAATTGACCAAAATCAGGCATTTTCTCTATCTCCTCATGTTTCCCATTTCCCATATTTGTAAAATCTACCATTTCAATGAGATTCGCTGCTTGTAGCTTCTGTTCATTCTGAGAATGTACAAAATTCTCAAATTCCATCAGTTTCCCTTTATCTACTAATTTCTACTGTTCAACTGCATTAATGTCTGCATCTCTCGCAATATCCACATTCACAACGACTCCTCGTTCATCTGAAACTGAGAAATATCAGTTTCTCTATTTTTCCGTATACCTTGTTCTTTGTATCTTCCAAATGCTCGATTTTCAGCAGTTTGTCAATTTATCGCATTTCCAGCTTCTCGGCAGTTAACGCAACATCAATTTCTCCATGTTCTTCAATTTAAGAAAACTTGTTTCTCAGTATCTAGGAAAATATCAATTTCTAGCAACTGATCAAATTCTGCCATTTTTTCTATCTCCTCATGTTTCCCATTTGCCAACTTCATTAAATCTTCCATTTCAATCCGAATCGCTGCTTGTAGCTTCTGTACATCCTGTGAATTTACAAAATTCTCCAATTCCATCAGTTTCCCTTTATCTACTAATTTCCACTGTTCAACTTCATTAATGTCTCATTCTTTCATAATATCCACTTTTACAACGACTCCTCGTTCATCTGAAACTGAAAATCTCAGTTTCTCTATTTTTCAGTATACCTTGTCCTCTGTATATTCCAAATGATCGGTTTTCAGCAGTTTGCCAATTCAGCACATTTGCAGCTTCTCGGCAGTTAACATGAATTATTCCATGTCATTCAATTTAAGAAAACTTGTTTCTCAGTATCTAGCTAAATATCAAATTCTAGCAATTGATTTAATTCTGGCATTTTCTCTATCTCCTCATGTTTATCATTTCCCAACTTTATACAATCTCCCATTTCAATCAGATTCGCTGCTTGTAGCTTCTGTACATTCTGTGAATGTAGGAAAATCTCCATTTCCATCAGTTTCCCAGTATCTTCTAATTTCTACTGTTCAACTGCATTAATGTCCCCATCTATCGCAATATCCACATTCACAACGCCTCCTCGTTCATCTGAAACTGAGAAATATCAGCTTCTCTATTTTTCCGTATACCTTGTTCTCTGTATCTTCCAAATGCTCGATTTTCAGCAGTTTGTCAATTTATCGCATTTCCAGCTTCTCGGCATCCAACGCAACATCAATTTCTCCATGTTCTTCAATTTAAGAAAACTTGTTTCTCAGTATCTAGCAAAATATCAATTTCTAGCAATTGATTTAATTTTGGCATTTTGCCTATCTGCTCATGTCTCTCATTTCCCAACTTTATACAATCTCCCATTTCAATCAGATTCGCTGCTTGTAGCTTCTGTACATTCTGTGAATGTAGAAAATTCTCCATTTCCATCAGTTTCCCTAAATCTACTAATTTCAACTGTTCAACTGCATTAATGTCTCTAGCTCTCACTATATCCACATTTGCAATGAATCCTCGTTCATCTGAAACTGAAAAATATCAGAATGTCTATTTAACAGTATACCTTGTTCTCATTACATTCCAAATGATCGCTTTTCAGCAGTTTGCCAATTCAGCACATTTGCAGCTTCTCGGCAGTTAACGCAACATCAATTACACCATAACCTTCAATTTAAGAAAACTTGTTTCCCAGTATCTAGCAAAATATGAATTTCTAGCAATTGACCAAAATCTGGCATTTCCTCTATCTCCTCATGTTTTCCATTTCCCATATTTGTAAAATCTACCATTTCAATGAGATTCGCAGCTTGTAGCTTCTGTTCAGTCTGTGAATGTACAAAATTCTCCATGTCCATCATTTCCCTCCATCTACTAATTTCAACTGTTCAACTGCATTAATGTCTCTATCTCTCGTAATATCCACATTTACAACGACTCCTCGTTCATCTGAAACTGAGAAATATCAGTTTCTCTATTTTTCAGTATACCTTGTTCTCTGTATCTTCCAAATGCTCGATTCTCAGCATTTTGTCAAGTCAGCACATTTCCAGCTTCTCAGCATTCAACGCAACATCGGTTTCTCGATATCCTTCAATATAAGAAAACTTATTTCTCAGAATCTAGCAAAACATCAAATTCTAGCAATTGTTCAAATTCTGGCATTTTCTCTATCTCCTCATGTTTCCCATTGGCCATATTTGTAAAATCTCCCATTTCAATGAGATTCGCTGCTTGTAGCTACTGTTCATTCTGTAATTGTCCAAAATTCACCATTTCCATCAGTTTCCCTATATATTCTAATTTCTACTGTTCAACTCCCTTAATGTCTCCATCTCTCGCAATATCCATATTTACAACGACTCCTCGTTCATGTGAAACTGAGCAATATCGGCTTCTCTATTTTTCACTATACCTTGTTCTCTGTGTATTCCAAATGATCGGTTTTCAGCATTTTGCCAATTCAGCACATTTCCAGCTTCTCAGCATTCAACGCAACATCAGTTTCTCCATATCCTTCAAGAAAAGAAAACTTATTTCTCAGTATATATAAAAATATCAATTTCTAGCAATTGATTTAATTCTGGCATTTTCCCTATCTGCTCATGTTTCTCATTTCCCAACTTTATACAATCTCCCATTTCAATCAGATTCCCTGCTTGCAGCTTCTGCTCATTCTGTGAATGTAGAAAATTCTCCAATTCCATCAGTTTCCCTAAATCTACTAATTTCAACTGTTCAACTGCATTAATGGCTCTAGCTCTCACTATATCCACATTAGCAATGAATCCTCGTTCATCTGAAAATAAAAAATATCAGTTTCTCTATTTTTCAGTATACCTTGTTCTCTGTATATTCCAAATGATCGCTTTTCAGCAGTTTGCCAATTCAGCACATTTGCAGCTTCTCGGCAGTTAACGCAACATCAATTACTCTATCGCCTTCAATTTAAGAAAACTTGTTCCTCAGTATCTAGCAAAATATCAATTTCTAGCAATTGATCAAATTTTGGTATTTTCTCTATCTCCTCATGTTTCCCATTTCACATATGTGTAGAATCTCCCATTTCAATGAGATTCGCTGCTTGTAGCTTCTGTTCATTCTGAGAATGTATAAAATTCTCCATGTCCATCATTTCCCTACATCTACTAATTTCAACTGTTCAACTGCATTAATGTCTCTATCTCTCATAATATCCACATTTACAACGACTCCTCGTTCATCTGACACTGAGAAATATCAGTTTCTCTATTTTTCAGTATACCTTGTTCTCTGTATCTTCCAAATGCTCGATTTTCAGCAGTTGGTCAATTTATCGCTTTTCCAGCTTCTCGGCATGCAACGCAACATCAATTTCTCCATATTCTTCAATTTAAGAAAACTTGTTTCTCAGTATATAGCAAAATATCAATTTCTAGCAATTGATTTAATTCTGGCATTTTCTCTATCTGCTCATGTTTCTCATTTCCCAACTTTATACAATCTCCCATTTCAATCAGATTCGCTGCTTGTAACTTCTGTACATTCTGTGAATGTAGAAAATTCTCCAATTCCATCAGTTTCCCTAAATCTACTAATTTCAACTGTTCAACTGCATTAATGTCTCTAGCTCTCACTATATCCACATTTGCAATGTATCCTCATTCATCTGAAACTGAAAAATATCAGAATGTCTATTTAACAGTATACCTTGTTCTCATTACATTCCAAATGATCGCTTTTCTGCAGTTTGCCAATTCAGCACATTTGCAGCTTCTCGGCAGTTAACGCAACATCAATTACTCCATAACCTTCAATTTAAGAAAACTTGTTTCCCAGTATCTAGCAAAATATCAATTTCTAGCAATTGACCAAAATCTGGCATTTTCTCTATCCCATCATGTTTCCCATTTCACACATTTGTAAAACCTACCATTTCAATGAGATTCGCAGCTTGTAGCTTCTGTTCATTCGGTGAATGTACAAAATTCTCCATGTCCATCATTTCCCAACATCTACTAATTTCAACTGTTCAACTGCATTAATGTCTCTATCTCTCATAATATCCACATTTACAACGACTCCTCGTTCATCTGAAACTTGAAATATCAGATTCTCTATTTTTCAGTGTACCTTGTTCTCTGTATCTTCCAAATACTAGATTTTCAGCATTTTGTCAATTCAGCGCTTTTTCAGCTTCTTGGAATTCAACGCAACATCAATTTCTCCATATACTTCAATTTAAGAAAACTTGTTTCTCATTATCTAGCTAAATATCAATTTCTAGCAATTGATTTAATTCTGGCATTTTCTCTATCTCCTCATGTTTATCATTTCCCAACTTTATACAATCTCCCATTTCAATCAGATTCGCTGCTTGTAGCTTCTGTACATTCTGTGAATGTAGAAAAATCTCCATTTCCATCAGTTTCCCTAAATCTACTAATTTCAACTGTTCAACTGCATTAATGTCTCTAGCTCTCACTATATCCACATTTGCAATGAATCCTCGTTCATCTGAAACTGAAAAATATCAGAATGTCTATTTAACAGTATACCTTGTTCTCATTATATTCCAAATGATCGCTTTTCAGCAGTTTGTCAATTCAGCACATTTGCAGCTTCTCGGCAGTTAACGCAACATCAATTACACCATAACCTTCAATTTAAGAAAACTTGTTTCCCAGTATCTAGCAAAATATGAATTTCTAGCAATTGACCAAAATCCTGCATTTCCTCTATCTCCTCATGTTTTCCATTTCCCATATTTGTAAAATCTCCCATTTCAATGAGATTCGCAGCTTGCAGCTTCTGTTCAGTCTGTGAATGTACAAAATTCTCCATGTCCATCATTTCCCTACATCTACTAATTTCAACTGTTCAACTGCATTAATGTCTCGATCTCTCATAATATCCACATTTACAACGACTCCTCGTTCATCTGACACTGAGAAATATCAGTTTCTCTATTTTTCAGTATACCTTGTTCTCTGTATCTTCCAAATGCTCGATTTTCAGCAGTTGGTCAATTTATCGCTTTTGCAGCTTCTCGGCATGCAACGCAACATCAATTTCTCCATATTCTTCAATTTAAGAAAACTTGTTTCTCAGTATATAGCAAAATATCAATTTCTAGCAATTGATCAAATTTTGGTATTTTCTCTATCTCCTCATGTTTCCCAATTCACATATTTGTAAAAATCTACCATTTCAATGAGATTCGCTGCTTGTAGCTTCTGTTCATTCTGAGAATGTACAAAATTCTCCAATTCCATCAGTTTCCCTTTATCTACTAATTTCTACTCTTCAACTGCATTAATGTCCCCATCTCTCGCAATATCCACATTCACAACGACTCCTCCTTCATCTGAAACTGAGAAATATCAGTTTCTCTATTTTTCCGTATACCTTGTTCTCTGTATCTTCCAAATGCTCGATTTTCAGCAGTTTGTCAATTTATCGCATTTCCAGCTTCTCGGCAGTTAACGCAACATCAATTTCTCCATGTTCTTCAATTTAAGAAAACTTGTTTCTCAGTATATAGTAAAATATCAATTTCTAGCAATTGATTTAATTCTGGCATTTTCTCTATCTGCTCATGTTTCTCATTTCCCAACTTTATACAATCTCCCATTTCAATCAGATTCGCTGCTTGTATCTTCTGCTCATTCTGTGAATGTATAAAATTCTCAATGTCCATCATTTCCCTACATCTACTAATTTCAACTGTTCAACTGCATTAATGTCTCTATCTCTCATAATATCCACATTTACAACGACTCCTCGTTCATCTGACACTGAGAAATATCAGTTTCTCTATTTTTCAGTATACCTTGTTCTCTGTATCTTCCAAATGCTCGATTTTCAGCAGTTGGTCAATTTATCGCTTTTCCAGCTTCTCGGCAGTTAACGCAACATCAATTTCTCCATATTCTTCAATTTAAGAAAACCTGTTTCTCAGTATATAGCAAAATATCAATTTCTAGCAATTGATCAAATTTTGGTATTTTCTCTATCTCCTCATGTTTCCCATTTCCCATATTTGTAGAATCTCCCATTTCAATGAGATTCGCTGCTTGTAGCTTCTGTTCATTCTGAGAATGTATAAAATTCTCCATGTCCATCATTTCCCTACATCTACTAATTTCAACTGTTCAACTGCATTAATGTCTCTATCCCTCATAATATCCACATTTACAACGACTCCTCGTTCATCTGACTCTGAGAAATATCAGTTTCTCTATTTTACAGTATACCTTGTTCTCTGTATCTTCCAAATGCTCGATTTTCAGCAGTTGGTCAATTTATCGCTTTTCCAGCTGCGCGGCATGCAACGCAACATCAATTTCTCCATATTCTTCAATTTAAGAAAACTTGTTTCTCAGTATCTTACAAAATATCAATTTCTAGCAATAGATTTAATTCTGGCATTTTCTCTATCTGCTCATGTTTCTCATTTCCCAACTTTATACAATCTCCCATTTCAATCAGATTCGCTGCTTGTAACTTCTGTACATTCTGTGAATGTAGATAATTCTCCATTTCCATCAGTTTCCCTAAATCTACTAATTTCAACTGTTCAACTGCATTAATGTCTCTAGCTCTCACTATATCCACATTTGCAATGAATCCTCGTTCATCTGAAAATAAAAAATATCAGTTTCTCTATTTTTCAGTATACCTTGTTCTCTGTATATTCCAAATGATCGCTTTTCAGCAGTTTGCCAATTCAGCACATTTGCAGCTTCTCGGCAGTTAACGCAACATCAATTACTCTATCGCCTTCAATTTAAGAAAACTTGTTCCTCAGTATCTAGCAAAATATCAATTTCTAGCAATTGATCAAATTTTGGTATTTTCTCTATCTCCTCGTGTTTCCCATTTCACATATTTGTAGAATCTCCCATTTCAATGAGATTCGCTGCTTGTAGCTTCTGTTCATTCTGAGAATGTATAAAATTCACCATGTCCATCATTTCCCTACATCTACTAATTTCAACTGTTCAACTGCATTAATGTCTCTATCTCTCATAATATCCACATTTACAACGACTCCTCGTTCATCTGACACTGAGAAATATCAGTTTCTCTATTTTTCAGTATACCTTGTTCTCTGTATCTTCCAAATGCTCGATTTTCAGCAGTTGGTCAATTTATCGCTTTTCCAGCTTCTCGGCATGCAACGCAACATCAATTTCTCCATATTCTTCAATTTAAGAAAACTTGTTTCTCAGTATATAGCAAAATATCAATTTCTAGCAATTGATTTAATTCTGGCATTTTCTCTATCTGCTCATGTTTCTCATTTCCCAACTTTATACAATCTCCCATTTCAATCAGATTCGCTGCTTGTAACTTCTGTACATTCTGTGAATGTAGAAAATTCTCCATTTCCATCAGTTTCCCTAAATCTACTAATTTCAACTGTTCAACTGCATTAATGTCTCTAGCTCTCACTATATCCACATTTGCAATGTATCCTCCTTCATCTGAAACTGAAAAATATCAGAATGTCTATTTAACAGTATACCTTGTTCTCATTACTTTCCAAATGATCGCTTTTCAGCAGTTTGCCAATTCAGCACATTTGCAGCTTCTCGGCAGTTAACGCAACATCAATTACTCCATATCCTTCCATTTTAGAAATCTTGTTTCCCAGTATCTAGCAAAATATCAATTTCTAGCAATTGACCAAAATCAGGCATTTTCTCTATCTCCTCATGTTTCCCATTTCCCATATTTGTGAAATCTACCATTTCAATGAGATTCGCTGCTTGTAGCTTCTGTTCATTCTGAGAATGTACAAAATTCTCCAATTCCATCAGTTTCCCTTTATCTACTAATTTCTACTCTTCAACTGCATTAATGTCCCCATCTCTCGCAATATCCACATTCACAACGACTCCTCGTTCATCTGAAACTGAGAAATATCAGTTTCTCTATTTTTCCGTATACCTTGTTCTCTGTATCTTCCAAATGCTCGATTTTCAGCAGTTTGTCAATTTATCGCATTTCCAGCTTCTCGGCAGTTAACGCAACATCAATTTCTCCATGTTCTTCAATTTAAGAAAACTTGTTTCTCAGTATATAGCAAAATATCAATTTCTAGCAATTGATTTCATTCTGGCATTTTCCCTATCTGCTCATGTTTCTCATTTCCCAACTTTATACAATCTCCCATTTCAATCAGATTCCCTGCTTGCAGCTTCTGCTCATTCTGTGAATGTAGAAAATTCTCCATTTCCATCAGTTTCCCTAAATCTACTAATTTCAACTGTTCAACTGCATTAATGTCTCTAGCTCTCACTATATCCACATTTGCAATGAATCCTCGTTCATCTGAAAATAAAAAATATCAGTTTCTCTATTTTTCAGTATACCTTGTTCTCTGTATATTCCAAATGATCGCTTTTCAGCAGTTTGCCAATTCAGCACATTTGCAGCTTCTCGGCAGTTAACGCAACATCAATTACTCCATATCCTTCCATTTAAGAAAACTTGTTTCCCAGTATTAGGCAAAATATCAATTTCTACCAATTGTTCAAATTCTGGCATTTTCTCTATCTCATCATGTTTCCAATTTCCCATATTTGTAAAATCTCCCATTTCAATGAGATTCGCTGCTTGTAGCTTCTGTTCATTCTGAGAATGTATAAAATTCTCCATGTCCATCATTTCCCTACATCTACTAATTTCAACTGTTCAACTGCATTAATGTCTCTATCTCTCATAATATCCACATTTACAACGACTCCTCGTTCATCTGACACTGAGAAATATCAGTTTCTCTATTTTTCAGTATACCTTGTTCTCTGTATCTTCCAAATGCTCGATTTTCAGCAGTTGGTCAATTTATCGCTTTTCCAGCTTCTCGGCATGCAACGCAACATCAATTTCTCCATATTCTTCAATTTAAGAAAACTTGTTTCTCAGTATATAGCAAAATATCAATTTCTAGCAATTGATTTAATTCTGGCATTTTCTCTATCTGCTCATGTTTCTCATTTCCCAACTTTATACAATCTCCCATTTCAATCAGATTCGCTGCTTGTAACTTCTGTACATTCTGTGAATGTAGAAAATTCTCCATTTCCATCAGTTTCCCTAAATCTACTAATTTCAACTGTTCAACTGCATTAATGTCTCTAGCTCTCACTATATCCACATTTGCAATGTATCCTCCTTCATCTGAAACTGAAAAATATCAGAATGTCTATTTAACAGTATACCTTGTTCTCATTACATTCCAAATGATCGCTTTTCAGCAGTTTGCCAATTCAGCACATTTGCAGCTTCTCGGCAGTTAACGCAACATCAATTACTCCATATCCTTCCATTTTAGAAATCTTGTTTCCCAGTATCTAGCAAAATATCAATATCTAGCAATTGAGCAAAATCAGGCATTTTCTCTATCTCCTCATGTTTCCCATTTCCCATATTTGTAAAATCTACCATTTCAATGAGATTCGCTGCTTGTAGCTTCTGTTCATTCTGAGAATGTACAAAATTCTCAAATTCCATCAGTTTCCCTTTATCTACTAATTTCTACTGTTCAACTGCATTAATGTCTGCATCTCTCGCAATATCCACATTCACAACGACTCCTCGTTCATCTGAAACTGAGAAATATCAGTTTCTCTATTTTTCCGTATACCTTGTTCTCTGTATCTTCCAAATGCTCGATTTTCAGCAGTTTGTCAATTTATCGCATTTCCAGCTTCTCGGCAGTTAACGCAACATCAATTTCTCCATGTTCTTCAATTTAAGAAAACTTGTTTCTCAGTATCTAGCAAAATATCAATTTCTAGCAATTGATTTAATTCTGGCATTTTCTCTATCTGCTCATGTTTCTCATTTCCCAACTTTATACAATCTCCCATTTCAATCAGATTCGCTGCTTGTAGCTTCTGTACATTCTGTGAATGTAGAAAATTCTCCATTTTCATCAGTTTCCCTAAATCTACTAATTTCAACTGTTCAACTGCATTAATGTCTCTAGCTCTCACTATATCCACATTTGCAATGAATCCTCGTTCATCTGAAAATAAAAAATATCAGTTTCTCTATTTTTCAGTATACCTTGTTCTCTGTATATTCCAAATGATCGCTTTTCAGCAGTTTGCCAATTCAGCACATTTGCAGCTTCTCGGCAGTTAACGCAACATCAATTACTCTATCGCCTTCAATTTAAGAAAACTTGTTCCTCAGTATCTAGCAAAATATCAATTTCTAGCAATTGATCAAATTTTGGTATTTTATCTATCTCCTCATGTTTCCCATTTCACATATTTGTAGAATCTCCCATTTCAATGAGATTCGCTGCTTGTAGCTTCTGTTCATGCTGAGAATGTATAAAATTCTCCATGTCCATCATTTCCCTACATCTACTAATTTCAACTGTTCAACTGCATTAATGTCTCTATCTCTCATAATATCCACATTTACAACGACTCCTCGTTCATCTGACACTGAGAAATATCAGTTTCTCTATTCTTCAGTATACCTTGTTCTCTGTATCTTCCAAATGCTCGATTTTCAGCAGTTTGTCAATTTATCGCATTTCCAGCTTCTCTGCAGTTAACGCAACATCAATTTCTCCATGTTCTTCAATTTAAGAAAACTTGATTCTCAGTATATAGCAAAATATCAATTTCTTGCAATTGATTTAATTCTGGCATTTTCCCTATCTGCTCATGTTTCTCATTTCCCAACTTTATACAATCTCCCATTTCAATCAGATTCGCTGCTTGTAGCTTCTTTACATTCTGTGAATGTAGAAAATTCTCCATTTCCATCAGTTTCCCTAAATCTACTAATTTCAACTGTTCAACTGCATTAATGTCTCTCGCTCTCACTATATCCACATTTGCAATGAATCCTCGTTCATCTGAAACTGAAAAATATCAGATTCTCTATTTAACAGTATACCTTGTTCTCATTATATTCCAAATGATCGCTTTTCAGCAGTTTGTCAATTCAGCACATTTGCAGCTTCTCGGCAGTTAACGCAACATCAATTACACCATAACCTTCAATTTAAGAAAACTTGTTTCCCAGTATCTAGCAAAATATGAATTTCTAGCAATTGACCAAAATCTGGCATTTCCTCTATCTCCTCATGTTTTCCATTTCCCATATTTGTAAAATCTACTATTTCAATGAGATTCACAGCTTGTAGCTTCTGTTCAGTCTGTGAATGTACAAAATTCTCCATGTCCATCATTTCCCTCCATCTACTAATTTCAACTGTTCAACTGCATTAATGTCTCTATCTCTCGTAATATCCACATTTACAACGACTCCTCGTTCATCTGAAACTGAGAAATATCAGTTTCTCTATTTTTCAGTATACCTTGTTCTCTGTATATTCCAAATGATCGCTTTTCAGCAGTTTGCCAATTCAGCACATTTGCAGCTTCTCGGCAGTTAACGCAACATCAATTACTCTATCGCCTTCAATTTAAGAAAACTTGTTCCTCAGTATCTAGCAAAATATCAATTTCTAGCAATTGATCAAATTTTGGTATTTTCTCTATCTCCTCATGTTTCCCATTTCACATATTTGTAGAATCTCCCATTTCAATGAGATTCGCTGCTTGTAGCTTCTGTTCATTCTGAGAATGTATAAAATTCTCCATGTCCATCATTTCCCTACATCTACTAATTTCAACTGTTCAACTGCATTAATGTCTCTATCTCTCATAATATCCACATTTACAACGACTCCTCGTTCATCTGACACTGAGAAATATCAGTTTCTCTATTTTTCAGTATACCTTGTTCTCTGTATCTTCCAAATGCTCGATTTTCAGCAGTTGGTCAATTTATCGCTTTTCCAGCTTCTCGGCATGCAACGCAACATCAATTTCTCCATATTCTTCAATTTAAGAAAACTTGTTTCTCAGTATATAGCAAAATATCAATTTCTAGCAATTGATTTAATTCTGGCATTTTCTCTATCTGCTCATGTTTCTCATTTCCCAACTTTATACAATCTCCCATTTCAATCAGATTCGCTGCTTGTAACTTCTGTACATTCTGTGAATGTAGAAAATTCTCCATTTCCATCAGTTTCCCTAAATCTACTAATTTCAACTGTTCAACTGCATTAATGTCTCTAGCTCTCACTATATCCACATTTGCAATGTATCCTCCTTCATCTGAAACTGAAAAATATCAGAATGTCTATTTAACAGTATACCTTGTTCTCATTACATTCCAAATGATCGCTTTTCAGCAGTTTGCCAATTCAGCACATTTGCAGCTTCTCGGCAGTTAACGCAACATCAATTACTCCATATCTTTCCATTTTAGAAATCTTGTTTCCCAGTATCTAGCAAAATATCAATTTCTAGCAATTGACCCAAAACAGGCATTTTCTCTATCTCCTCATGTTTCCCATTTCCCATAATTGTAAAATCTACCATTTCAATGAGATTCGCTGCTTGTAGCTTCTGTTCATTCTGAGAATGTACAAAATTCTCAAATTCCATCAGTTTCCCTAAATCTACTAATTTCAACTGTTCAACTGCATTAATGTCTCTATCTCTCATAATATCCACATTTACAACGACTCCTCGTTCATCTGACACTGAGAAATATCAGTTTCTCTATTCTTCAGTATACCTTGTTCTCTGTATCTTCCAAATGCTCGATTTTCAGCAGTTTGTCAATTTATCGCATTTCCAGCTTCTCTGCAGTTAACGCAACTTCAATTTCTCCATGTTTTTCAATTTAAGAAATCTTGTTTCTCAGTATATAGCAAAATATCAATTTCTAGCAATTGATTTAATTCTGGCATTTTCCCTATCTGCTCATGTTTCTCATTTCCCAACTTTATACAATCTCCCATTTCAATCAGATTCGCTGCTTGTAGCTTCTGTACATTCTGTGAATGTAGAAAATTCTCCATTTCCATCAGTTTCCCTAAATCTACTAATTTCAACTGTTCAACTGCATTAATGTCTCTCGCTCTCACTATATCCACATTTGCAATGAATCCTCGTTCATCTGAAACTGAAAAATATCAGATTCTCTATTTAACAGTATACCTTGTTCTCATTATATTCCAAATGATCGCTTTTCAGCAGTTTGTCAATTCAGCACATTTGCAGCTTCTCGGCAGTTAACGCAACATCAATTACACCATAACCTTCAATTTAAGAAAACTTGTTTCCCAGTATCTAGCAAAATATGAATTTCTAGCAATTGACCAAAATCTGGCATTTCCTCTATCTCCTCATGTTTTCCATTTCCCATATTTGTAAAATCTACCATTTCAATGAGATTCGCAGCTTGTAGCTTCTGTTCAGTCTGTGAATGTACAAAATTCTCCATGTCCATCATTTCCCTACATCTACTAATTTCAACTGTTCAACTGCATTAATGTCTCTATCTCTCGTAATATCCACATTTACAACGACTCCTCGTTCATCTGAAACTGAGAAATATCAGTTTCTCTATTTTTCAGTATACCTTGTTCTCTGTATCTTCCAAATGCTCGATTCTCAGCATTTTGTCAAGTCAGCACATTTCCAGCTTCTCAGCATTCAACGCAACATCGGTTTCTCGATATCCTTCAATATAAGAAAACTTATTTCTCAGAATCTAGCAAAACATCAAATTCTAGCAATTGTTCAAATTCTGGCATTTTCTCTATCTCCTCATGTTTCCCATTGCCCATATTTGTAAAATCTCCCATTTCAATGAGATTCGCTGCTTGTAGCTACTGTTCATTCTGTAATTGTCCAAAATTCACCATTTCCATCAGTTTCCCTATATATTCTAATTTCTACTGATCAACTCCCTTAATGTCTCCATCTCTCGCAATATCCATATTTACAACGACTCCTCGTTCATCTGAAACTGAGCAATATCGGCTTCTCTATTTTTCACTATACCTTGTTCTCTGTGTATTCCAAATGATCGGTTTTCAGCATTTTGCCAATTCAGCACATTTCCAGCTTCTCAGCATTCAACGCAACATCAGTTTCTCCATATCCTTCAAGAAAAGAAAACTTATTTCTCAGTATATATAAAAATATCAATTTCTAGCAATTGATTTAATTCTGGCATTTTCTCTATCTGCTCATGTTTCTCATTTCCCAACTTTATACAATCTCCCATTTCAATCAGATTCGCTGCTTGTAACTTCTGTACATTCTGTGAATGTAGAAAATTCTCCATTTCCATCAGTTTCCCTAAATCTACTAATTTCAACTGTTCAACTGCATTAATGTCTCTAGCTCTCACTATATCCACATTTGCAATGTATCCTCATTCATCTGAAACTGAAAAATATCAGAATGTCTATTTAACAGTATACCTTGTTCTCATTACATTCCAAATGATCGCTTTTCAGCAGTTTGCCAATTCAGCACATTTGCAGCTTCTCGGCAGTTAACGCAACATCAATTACTCCATATCCTTCCATTTTAGAAATCTTGTTTCCCAGTATCTAGCAAAATATCAATTTCTAGCAATTGACCAAAATCAGGCATTTTCTCTATCTCCTCATGTTTCCCATTTCCCATATTTGTAAAATCTACCATTTCAATGAGATTCGCTGCTTGTAGCTTCTGTTCATTCTGAGAATGTATTAAATTCTCCATGTCCATCATTTCCCTACATCTACTAATTTCAACTGTTCAACTGCATTAATGTCTCTATCTCTCATAATATCCACATTTACGACTCCTCGTTCATCTGAAACTTGAAATATCAGATTCTCTATTTTTCAGTGTACCTTGTTCTCTGTATCTTCCAAATACTAGATTTTCAGCATTTTGTCAATTCAGCGCTTTTTCAGCTTCTTGGAATTCAACGCAACATCAATTTCTCCATATACTTCAATTTAAGAAAACTTGTTTCTCATTATCTAGCTAAATATCAATTTCTAGCAATTGATTTAATTCTGGCATTTTCTCTATCTCCTCATGTTTATCATTTCCCAACTTTATACAATCTCCCATTTCAATCAGATTCGCTGCTTGTAGCTTCTGTACATTCTGTGAATGTAGAAAAATCTCCATTTCCATCAGTTTCCCTGTATCTTCTAATTTCTACTGTACAACTGCACTAATGTCTGCATCTCTCGCAATGTCCACATTCACAACGACTCCTCGTTCATCTGAAACTGAGAAATATCAGAATGTCTATTTAACAGTATACCTTGTTCTCATTACATTCCAAATGATCGCTTTTCAGCAGTTTGCCAATTCAGCACATTTGCAGCTTCTCGGCAGTTAACGCAACATCAATTTCTCCATGTTCTTCAATTTACGAAAACTTGTTTCTCAGTATCTAGCAAAATATCAATTTCTAGCAATTGATTTAATTCTGGCATTTTCCCTATCTGCTCATGTTTCTCATTTCCCAACTTTATACAATCTCCCATTTCAATCAGATTCGCTGCTTGTAGCTTCTGTACATTCTGTGAATGTAGAAAATTCTCCATTTCCATCAGTTTCCCTAAATCTACTAATTTCAACTGTTCAACTGCATTAATGTCTCTAGCTCTCACTATATCCACATTTGCAATGAATCCTCGTTCATCTGAAAATAAAAAATATCAGTTTCTCTATTGTTCAGTATACCTTTTTCTCTGCATATTCCAAATCATCGCTTTTCAGCAGTTTGCCAATTCAGCACATTTGCAGCTTCTCGGCAGTTAACGCAACATCAATTACTCTATCGCCTTCAATTTAAGAAAACTTGTTCCTCAGTATCTAGCAAAATATCAATTTCTAGCAATTGATCAAATTTTGGTATTTTCTCTATCTCCTCATGTTTCCCATTTCACATATTTGTAGAATCTCCCATTTCAATGAGATTCGCTGCTTGTAGCTTCTGTTCATTCTGAGAATGTATAAAATTCTCCATGTCCATCATTTCCCTACATCTACTAATTTCAACTGTTCAACTGCATTAATGTCTCTATCTCTCATAATATCCACATTTACAACGACTCCTCGTTCATCTGACACTGAGAAATATCAGTTTCTCTATTTTTCAGTATACCTTGTTCTCTGTATCTTCCAAATGCTCGATTTTCAGCAGTTGGTCAATTTATCGCTTTTCCAGCTTCTCGGCATGCAACGCAACATCAATTTCTCCATATTCTTCAATTTAAGAAAACTTGTTTCTCAGTATATAGCAAAATATCAATTTCTAGCAATTGATTTAATTCTGGCATTTTCTCTATCTGCTCATGTTTCTCATTTCCCAACTTTATACAATCTCCCATTTCAATCAGATTCGCTGCTTGTAACTTCTGTACATTCTGTGAATGTAGAAAATTCTCCATTTCCATCAGTTTCCCTAAATCTACTAATTTCAACTGTTCAACTGCATTAATGTCTCTAGCTCTCACTATATCCACATTTGCAATGTATCCTCATTCATCTGAAACTGAAAAATATCAGAATGTCTATTTAACAGTATACCTTGTTCTCATTACATTCCAAATGATCGCTTTTCAGCAGTTTGCCAATTCAGCACATTTGCAGCTTCTCGGCAGTTAACGCAACATCAATTACTCCATATCCTTCCATTTTAGAAATCTTGTTTCCCAGTATCTAGCAAAATATCAATTTCTAGCAATTGACCAAAATCAGGCATTTTCTCTATCTCCTCATGTTTCCCATTTCCCATATTTGTAAAATCTACCATTTCAATGAGATTCGCTGCTTGTAGCTTCTGTTCATTCTGAGAATGTACAAAATTCTCCAATTCCATCAGTTTCCCTTTATCTACTAATTTCTACTCTTCAACTGCATTAATGTCCCCATCTCTCGCAATATCCACATTCACAACGACTCCTCGTTCATCTGAAACTGAGAAATATCAGTTTCTCTATTTTCCCGTATACCTTGTTCTCTGTATCTTCCAAATGCTCGATTTTCAGCAGTTTGTCAATTTATCGCATTTCCAGCTTCTCGGCAGTTAACGCAACATCAATTTCTCCATGTTCTTCAATTTAAGAAAACTTGTTTCTCAGTATCTAGCAAAATATCAATTTCTAGCAATTGATTTAATTCTGGCATTTTCTCTATCTGCTCATGTTTCTCATTTCCCAACTTTATACAATCTCCCATTTCAATCAGATTCGCTGCTTGTAGCTTCTGTACATTCTGTGAATGTAGAAAATTCTCCATTTCCATCAGTTTCCCTAAATCTACTAATTTCAACTGTTCAACTGCATTAATGTCTCTAGCTCTCACTATATCCACATTTACAACGACTCCTCGTTCATCTGACACTGAGAAATATCAGTTTCTCTATTCTTCAGTATACCTTGTTCTCTGTATCTTCCAAATGCTCGATTTTCAGCAGTTTGTCAATTCAGCACATTTGCAGCTTCTCGGCAGTTAACGCAACATCAATTACACCATAACCTTCAATTTAAGAAAACTTGTTTCTCAGTATATAGCAAAATATCAATTTCTAGCAATTGATCAAATTTTGGTATTTTCTCTATCTCCTCATGTTTCCCAATTCACATATTTGTAAAATCTACCATTTCAATGAGATTCGCTGCTTGTAGCTTCTGTTCATTCTGAGAATGTACAAAATTCTCCAATTCCATCAGTTTCCCTTTATCTACTAATTTCTACTCTTCAACTGCATTAATGTCCCCATCTCTCGCAATATCCACATTCAAACGACTCCTAGTTCATCTGAAACTGAGAAATATCAGTTTCTCTATTTTTCCGTATACCTTGTTCTCTGTATCTTCCAAATGCTCGATTTTCAGCAGTTTGTCAATTTATCGCATTTCCAGCTTCTCGGCAGTTAACGCAACATCAATTTCTCCATGTTCTTCAATTTAAGAAAACTTGTTTCTCAGTATATAGCAAAATATCAATTTCTAGCAATTGATTTAATTCTGGCATTTTCTCTATCTGCTCATGTTTCTCATTTCCCAACTTTATACAATCTCCCATTTCAATCAGATTCGCTGCTTGTAGCTTCTGCTCATTCTGTGAATGTATAAAATTCTCAATGTCCATCATTTCCCTACATCTACTAATTTCAACTGTTCAACTGCATTAATGTCTCTATCTCTCATAATATCCACATTTACAACGACTCCTCGTTCATCTGACACTGAGAAATATCAGTTTCTCTATTTTTCAGTATACCTTGTTCTCTGTATCTTCCAAATGCTCGATTTTCAGCAGTTGGTCAATTTATCGCTTTTCCAGCTTCTCGGCAGTTAACGCAACATCAATTTCTCCATATTCTTCAATTTAAGAAAACCTGTTTCTCAGTATATAGCAAAATATCAATTTCTAGCAATTGATCAAATTTTGGTACTTTCTCTATCTGCTCATGTTTCTCATTTCCCAACTTTATACAATCTCCCATTTCAATCAGATTCGCTGCTTGTAACTTCTGTACATTCTGTGAATGTAGATAATTCTCCATTTCCATCAGTTTCCCTAAATCTACTAATTTCAACTGTTCAACTGCATTAATGTCTCTAGCTCTCACTATATCCACATTTGCAATGAATCCTCGTTCATCTGAAAATAAAAAATATCAGTTTCTCTATTTTTCAGTATACCTTGTTCTCTGTATATTCCAAATGATCGCTTTTCAGCAGTTTGCCAATTCAGCACATTTGCAGCTTCTCGGCAGTTAACGCAACATCAATTACTCTATCGCCTTCAATTTAAGAAAACTTGTTCCTCAGTATCTAGCAAAATATCAATTTCTAGCAATTGATCAAATTTTGGTATTTTCTCTATCTCCTCGTGTTTCCCATTTCACATATTTGTAGAATCTCCCATTTCAATGAGATTCGCTGCTTGTAGCTTCTGTTCATTCTGAGAATGTATAAAATTCTCCATGTCCATCATTTCCCTACATCTACTAATTTCAACTGTTCAACTGCATTAATGTCTCTATCTCTCATAATATCCACATTTACAACGACTCCTCGTTCATCTGACACTGAGAAATATCAGTTTCTCTATTTTTCAGTATACCTTGTTCTCTGTATCTTCCAAATGCTCGATTTTCAGCAGTTGGTCAATTTATCGCTTTTCCAGCTTCTCGGCATGCAACGCAACATCAATTTCTCCATATTCTTCAATTTAAGAAAACTTGTTTCTCAGCATCTTGCAAAATATCAATTTCTAGCAATTGATTTAATTCTGGCATTTTCTCTATCTGCTCATGTTTCTCATTTCCCAACTTTATACAATCTCCCATTTCAATCAGATTCGCTGCTTGTAACTTCTGTACATTCTGTGAATGTAGAAAATTCTCCATTTCCATCAGTTTCCCTAAATCTACTAATTTCAACTGTTCAACTGCATTAATGTCTCTAGCTCTCACTATATCCACATTTGCAATGTATCCTCCTTCATCTGAAACTGAAAAATATCAGAATGTCTATTTAACAGTATACCTTGTTCTCATTACATTCCAAATGATCGCTTTTCAGCAGTTTGCCAATTCAGCACATTTGCAGCTTCTCGGCAGTTAACGCAACATCAATTACTCCATATCCTTCCATTTTAGAAATCTTGTTTCCCAGTATCTAGCAAAATATCAATATCTAGCAATTGACCAAAATCAGGCATTTTCTCTATCTCCTCATGTTTCCCATTTCCCATATTTGTAAAATCTACCATTTCAATGAGATTCGCTGCTTGTAGCTTCTGTTCATTCTGAGAATGTACAAAATTCTCAAATTCCATCAGTTTCCCTTTATCTACTAATTTCTACTGTTCAACTGCATTAATGTCTGCATCTCTCGCAATATCCACATTCACAACGACTCCTCGTTCATCTGAAACTGAGAAATATCAGTTTCTCTATTTTTCCGTATACCTTGTTCTCTGTATCTTCCAAATGCTCGATTTTCAGCAGTTTGTCAATTTATCGCATTTCCAGCTTCTCGGCAGTTAACGCAACATCAATTTCTCCATGTTCTTCAATTTAAGAAAACTTGTTTCTCAGTATCTAGCAAAATATCAATTTCTAGCAATTGATTTAATTCTGGCATTTTCTCTATCTGCTCATGTTTCTCATTTCCCAACTTTATACAATCTCCCATTTCAATCAGATTCGCTGCTTGTAGCTTCTGTACATTCTGTGAATGTAGAAAATTCTCCATTTTCATCAGTTTCCCTAAATCTACTAATTTCAACTGTTCAACTGCATTAATGTCTCTAGCTCTCACTATATCCACATTTGCAATGAATCCTCGTTCATCTGAAAATAAAAAATATCAGTTTCTCTATTTTTCAGTATACCTTGTTCTCTGTATATTCCAAATGATCGCTTTTCAGCAGTTTGCCAATTCAGCACATTTGCAGCTTCTCGGCAGTTAACGCAACATCAATTACTCTATCGCCTTCAATTTAAGAAAACTTGTTCCTCAGTATCTAGCAAAATATCAATTTCTAGCAATTGATCAAATTTTGGTATTTTATCTATCTCCTCATGTTTCCCATTTCACATATTTGTAGAATCTCCCATTTCAATGAGATTCGCTGCTTGTAGCTTCTGTTCATGCTGAGAATGTATAAAATTCTCCATGTCCATCATTTCCCTACATCTACTAATTTCAACTGTTCAACTGCATTAATGTCTCTATCTCTCATAATATCCACATTTACAACGACTCCTCGTTCATCTGACACTGAGAAATATCAGTTTCTCTATTCTTCAGTATACCTTGTTCTCTGTATCTTCCAAATGCTCGATTTTCAGCAGTTTGTCAATTTATCGCATTTCCAGCTTCTCTGCAGTTAACGCAACATCAATTTCTCCATGTTCTTCAATTTAAGAAAACTTGATTCTCAGTATATAGCAAAATATCAATTTCTAGCAATTGATTTAATTCTGGCATTTTCCCTATCTGCTCATGTTTCTCATTTCCCAACTTTATACAATCTCCCATTTCAATCAGATTCGCTGCTTGTAGCTTCTTTACATTCTGTGAATGTAGAAAATTCTCCATTTCCATCAGTTTCCCTAAATCTACTAATTTCAACTGTTCAACTGCATTAATGTCTCTCGCTCTCACTATATCCACATTTGCAATGAATCCTCGTTCATCTGAAACTGAAAAATATCAGATTCTCTATTTAACAGTATACCTTGTTCTCATTATATTCCAAATGATCGCTTTTCAGCAGTTTGTCAATTCAGCACATTTGCAGCTTCTCGGCAGTTAACGCAACATCAATTACACCATAACCTTCAATTTAAGAAAACTTGTTTCCCAGTATCTAGCAAAATATGAATTTCTAGCAATTGACCAAAATCTGGCATTTCCTCTATCTCCTCATGTTTTCCATTTCCCATATTTGTAAAATCTACTATTTCAATGAGATTCACAGCTTGTAGCTTCTGTTCAGTCTGTGAATGTACAAAATTCTCCATGTCCATCATTTCCCTCCATCTACTAATTTCAACTGTTCAACTGCATTAATGTCTCTATCTCTCGTAATATCCACATTTACAACGACTCCTCGTTCATCTGAAACTGAGAAATATCAGTTTCTCTATTTTTCAGTATACCTTGTTCTCTGTATATTCCAAATGATCGCTTTTCAGCAGTTTGCCAATTCAGCACATTTGCAGCTTCTCGGCAGTTAACGCAACATCAATTACTCTATCGCCTTCAATTTAAGAAAACTTGTTCCTCAGTATCTAGCAAAATATCAATTTCTAGCAATTGATCAAATTTTGGTATTTTCTCTATCTCCTCATGTTTCCCATTTCACATATTTGTAGAATCTCCCATTTCAATGAGATTCGCTGCTTGTAGCTTCTGTTCATTCTGAGAATGTATAAAATTCTCCATGTCCATCATTTCCCTACATCTACTAATTTCAACTGTTCAACTGCATTAATGTCTCTATCTCTCATAATATCCACATTTACAACGACTCCTCGTTCATCTGACACTGAGAAATATCAGTTTCTCTATTTTTCAGTATACCTTGTTCTCTGTATCTTCCAAATGCTCGATTTTCAGCAGTTGGTCAATTTATCGCTTTTCCAGCTTCTCGGCATGCAACGCAACATCAATTTCTCCATATTCTTCAATTTAAGAAAACTTGTTTCTCAGTATATAGCAAAATATCAATTTCTAGCAATTGATTTAATTCTGGCATTTTCTCTATCTGCTCATGTTTCTCATTTCCCAACTTTATACAATCTCCCATTTCAATCAGATTCGCTGCTTGTAACTTCTGTACATTCTGTGAATGTAGAAAATTCTCCATTTCCATCAGTTTCCCTAAATCTACTAATTTCAACTGTTCAACTGCATTAATGTCTCTAGCTCTCACTATATCCACATTTGCAATGTATCCTCCTTCATCTGAAACTGAAAAATATCAGAATGTCTATTTAACAGTATACCTTGTTCTCATTACATTCCAAATGATCGCTTTTCAGCAGTTTGCCAATTCAGCACATTTGCAGCTTCTCGGCAGTTAACGCAACATCAATTACTCCATATCTTTCCATTTTAGAAATCTTGTTTCCCAGTATCTAGCAAAATATCAATTTCTAGCAATTGACCCAAAACAGGCATTTTCTCTATCTCCTCATGTTTCCCATTTCCCATAATTGTAAAATCTACCATTTCAATGAGATTCGCTGCTTGTAGCTTCTGTTCATTCTGAGAATGTACAAAATTCTCAAATTCCATCAGTTTCCCTAAATCTACTAATTTCAACTGTTCAACTGCATTAATGTCTCTATCTCTCATAATATCCACATTTACAACGACTCCTCGTTCATCTGACACTGAGAAATATCAGTTTCTCTATTCTTCAGTATACCTTGTTCTCTGTATCTTCCAAATGCTCGATTTTCAGCAGTTTGTCAATTTATCGCATTTCCAGCTTCTCTGCAGTTAACGCAACTTCAATTTCTCCATGTTCTTCAATTTAAGAAATCTTGTTTCTCAGTATATAGCAAAATATCAATTTCTAGCAATTGATTTAATTCTGGCATTTTCCCTATCTGCTCATGTTTCTCATTTCCCAACTTTATACAATCTCCCATTTCAATCAGATTCGCTGCTTGTAGCTTCTGTACATTCTGTGAATGTAGAAAATTCTCCATTTCCATCAGTTTCCCTAAATCTACTAATTTCAACTGTTCAACTGCATTAATGTCTCTCGCTCTCACTATATCCACATTTGCAATGAATCCTCGTTCATCTGAAACTGAAAAATATCAGATTCTCTATTTAACAGTATACCTTGTTCTCATTATATTCCAAATGATCGCTTTTCAGCAGTTTGTCAATTCAGCACATTTGCAGCTTCTCGGCAGTTAACGCAACATCAATTACACCATAACCTTCAATTTAAGAAAACTTGTTTCCCAGTATCTAGCAAAATATGAATTTCTAGCAATTGACCAAAATCTGGCATTTCCTCTATCTCCTCATGTTTTCCATTTCCCATATTTGTAAAATCTACCATTTCAATGAGATTCGCAGCTTGTAGTTTCTGTTCAGTCTGTGAATGTACAAAATTCTCCATGTCCATCATTTCCCTCCATCTACTAATTTCAACTGTTCAACTGCATTAATGTCTCTATCTCTCGTAATATCCACATTTACAACGACTCCTCGTTCATCTGAAACTGAGAAATATCAGTTTCTCTATTTTTCAGTATACCTTGTTCTCTGTATCTTCCAAATGCTCGATTCTCAGCATTTTGTCAAGTCAGCACATTTCCAGCTTCTCAGCATTCAACGCAACATCGGTTTCTCGATATCCTTCAATATAAGAAAACTTATTTCTCAGAATCTAGCAAAACATCAAATTCTAGCAATTGTTCAAATTCTGGCATTTTCTCTATCTCCTCATGTTTCCCATTGCCCATATTTGTAAAATCTCCCATTTCAATGAGATTCGCTGCTTGTAGCTACTGTTCATTCTGTAATTGTCCAAAATTCACCATTTCCATCAGTTTCCCTATATATTCTAATTTCTACTGTTCAACTCCCTTAATGTCTCCATCTCTCGCAATATCCATATTTACAACGACTCCTCGTTCATCTGAAACTGAGCAATATCGGCTTCTCTATTTTTCACTATACCTTGTTCTCTGTGTATTCCAAATGATCGGTTTTCAGCATTTTGCCAATTCAGCACATTTCCAGCTTCTCGGCATGCAACGCAACATCAATTTCTCCATATTCTTCAATTTAAGAAAACTTGTTTCTCAGCATCTTGCAAAATATCAATTTCTAGCAATTGATTTAATTCTGGCATTTTCTCTATCTGCTCATGTTTCTCATTTCCCAACTTTATACAATCTCCCATTTCAATCAGATTCGCTGCTTGTAACTTCTGTACATTCTGTGAATGTAGAAAATTCTCCATTTCCATCAGTTTCCCTAAATCTACTAATTTCAACTGTTCAACTGCATTAATGTCTCTAGCTCTCACTATATCCACATTTGCAATGTATCCTCATTCATCTGAAACTGAAAAATATCAGAATGTCTATTTAACAGTATACCTTGTTCTCATTACATTCCAAATGATCGCTTTTCAGCAGTTTGCCAATTCAGCACATTTGCAGCTTCTCGGCAGTTAACGCAACATCAATTACTCCATATCCTTCCATTTTAGAAATCTTGTTTCCCAGTATCTAGCAAAATATCAATTTCTAGCAATTGACCAAAATCAGGCATTTTCTCTATCTCCTCATGTTTCCCATTTCCCATATTTGTAAAATCTACCATTTCAATGAGATTCGCTGCTTGTAGCTTCTGTTCATTCTGAGAATGTATTAAATTCTCCATGTCCATCATTTCCCTACATCTACTAATTTCAACTGTTCAACTGCATTAATGTCTCTATCTCTCATAATATCCACATTTACGACTCCTCGTTCATCTGAAACTTGAAATATCAGATTCTCTATTTTTCAGTGTACCTTGTTCTCTGTATCTTCCAAATACTAGATTTTCAGCATTTTGTCAATTCAGCGCTTTTTCAGCTTCTTGGAATTCAACGCAACATCAATTTCTCCATATACTTCAATTTAAGAAAACTTGTTTCTCATTATCTAGCTAAATATCAATTTCTAGCAATTGATTTAATTCTGGCATTTTCTCTATCTCCTCATGTTTATCATTTCCCAACTTTATACAATCTCCCATTTCAATCAGATTCGCTGCTTGTAGCTTCTGTACATTCTGTGAATGTAGAAAAATCTCCATTTCCATCAGTTTCCCTGTATCTTCTAATTTCTACTGTACAACTGCACTAATGTCTGCATCTCTCGCAATGTCCACATTCACAACGACTCCTCGTTCATCTGAAACTGAGAAATATCAGAATGTCTATTTAACAGTATACCTTGTTCTCATTACATTCCAAATGATCGCTTTTCAGCAGTTTGCCAATTCAGCACATTTGCAGCTTCTCGGCAGTTAACGCAACATCAATTTCTCCATGTTCTTCAATTTACGAAAACTTGTTTCTCAGTATCTAGCAAAATATCAATTTCTAGCAATTGATTTAATTCTGGCATTTTCCCTATCTGCTCATGTTTCTCATTTCCCAACTTTATACAATCTCCCATTTCAATCAGATTCGCTGCTTGTAGCTTCTGTACATTCTGTGAATGTAGAAAATTCTCCATTTCCATCAGTTTCCCTAAATCTACTAATTTCAACTGTTCAACTGCATTAATGTCTCTAGCTCTCACTATATCCACATTTGCAATGAATCCTCGTTCATCTGAAAATAAAAAATATCAGTTTCTCTATTGTTCAGTATACCTTTTTCTCTGCATATTCCAAATCATCGCTTTTCAGCAGTTTGCCAATTCAGCACATTTGCAGCTTCTCGGCAGTTAACGCAACATCAATTACTCTATCGCCTTCAATTTAAGAAAACTTGTTCCTCAGTATCTAGCAAAATATCAATTTCTAGCAATTGATCAAATTTTGGTATTTTCTCTATCTCCTCATGTTTCCCATTTCACATATTTGTAGAATCTCCCATTTCAATGAGATTCGCTGCTTGTAGCTTCTGTTCATTCTGAGAATGTATAAAATTCTCCATGTCCATCATTTCCCTACATCTACTAATTTCAACTGTTCAACTGCATTAATGTCTCTATCTCTCATAATATCCACATTTACAACGACTCCTCGTTCATCTGACACTGAGAAATATCAGTTTCTCTATTTTTCAGTATACCTTGTTCTCTGTATCTTCCAAATGCTCGATTTTCAGCAGTTGGTCAATTTATCGCTTTTCCAGCTTCTCGGCATGCAACGCAACATCAATTTCTCCATATTCTTCAATTTAAGAAAACTTGTTTCTCAGTATATAGCAAAATATCAATTTCTAGCAATTGATTTAATTCTGGCATTTTCTCTATCTGCTCATGTTTCTCATTTCCCAACTTTATACAATCTCCCATTTCAATCAGATTCGCTGCTTGTAACTTCTGTACATTCTGTGAATGTAGAAAATTCTCCATTTCCATCAGTTTCCCTAAATCTACTAATTTCAACTGTTCAACTGCATTAATGTCTCTAGCTCTCACTATATCCACATTTGCAATGTATCCTCATTCATCTGAAACTGAAAAATATCAGAATGTCTATTTAACAGTATACCTTGTTCTCATTACATTCCAAATGATCGCTTTTCAGCAGTTTGCCAATTCAGCACATTTGCAGCTTCTCGGCAGTTAACGCAACATCAATTACTCCATATCCTTCCATTTTAGAAATCTTGTTTCCCAGTATCTAGCAAAATATCAATTTCTAGCAATTGACCAAAATCAGGCATTTTCTCTATCTCCTCATGTTTCCCATTTCCCATATTTGTAAAATCTACCATTTCAATGAGATTCGCTGCTTGTAGCTTCTGTTCATTCTGAGAATGTACAAAATTCTCCAATTCCATCAGTTTCCCTTTATCTACTAATTTCTACTCTTCAACTGCATTAATGTCCCCATCTCTCGCAATATCCACATTCACAACGACTCCTCGTTCATCTGAAACTGAGAAATATCAGTTTCTCTATTTTCCCGTATACCTTGTTCTCTGTATCTTCCAAATGCTCGATTTTCAGCAGTTTGTCAATTTATCGCATTTCCAGCTTCTCGGCAGTTAACGCAACATCAATTTCTCCATGTTCTTCAATTTAAGAAAACTTGTTTCTCAGTATCTAGCAAAATATCAATTTCTAGCAATTGATTTAATTCTGGCATTTTCTCTATCTGCTCATGTTTCTCATTTCCCAACTTTATACAATCTCCCATTTCAATCAGATTCGCTGCTTGTAGCTTCTGTACATTCTGTGAATGTAGAAAATTCTCCATTTCCATCAGTTTCCCTAAATCTACTAATTTCAACTGTTCAACTGCATTAATGTCTCTAGCTCTCACTATATCCACATTTACAACGACTCCTCGTTCATCTGACACTGAGAAATATCAGTTTCTCTATTCTTCAGTATACCTTGTTCTCTGTATCTTCCAAATGCTCGATTTTCAGCAGTTTGTCAATTCAGCACATTTGCAGCTTCTCGGCAGTTAACGCAACATCAATTACACCATAACCTTCAATTTAAGAAAACTTGTTTCTCAGTATATAGCAAAATATCAATTTCTAGCAATTGATCAAATTTTGGTATTTTCTCTATCTCCTCATGTTTCCCAATTCACATATTTGTAAAATCTACCATTTCAATGAGATTCGCTGCTTGTAGCTTCTGTTCATTCTGAGAATGTACAAAATTCTCCAATTCCATCAGTTTCCCTTTATCTACTAATTTCTACTCTTCAACTGCATTAATGTCCCCATCTCTCGCAATATCCACATTCAAACGACTCCTAGTTCATCTGAAACTGAGAAATATCAGTTTCTCTATTTTTCCGTATACCTTGTTCTCTGTATCTTCCAAATGCTCGATTTTCAGCAGTTTGTCAATTTATCGCATTTCCAGCTTCTCGGCAGTTAACGCAACATCAATTTCTCCATGTTCTTCAATTTAAGAAAACTTGTTTCTCAGTATATAGCAAAATATCAATTTCTAGCAATTGATTTAATTCTGGCATTTTCTCTATCTGCTCATGTTTCTCATTTCCCAACTTTATACAATCTCCCATTTCAATCAGATTCGCTGCTTGTAGCTTCTGCTCATTCTGTGAATGTATAAAATTCTCAATGTCCATCATTTCCCTACATCTACTAATTTCAACTGTTCAACTGCATTAATGTCTCTATCTCTCATAATATCCACATTTACAACGACTCCTCGTTCATCTGACACTGAGAAATATCAGTTTCTCTATTTTTCAGTATACCTTGTTCTCTGTATCTTCCAAATGCTCGATTTTCAGCAGTTGGTCAATTTATCGCTTTTCCAGCTTCTCGGCAGTTAACGCAACATCAATTTCTCCATATTCTTCAATTTAAGAAAACCTGTTTCTCAGTATATAGCAAAATATCAATTTCTAGCAATTGATCAAATTTTGGTACTTTCTCTATCTGCTCATGTTTCTCATTTCCCAACTTTATACAATCTCCCATTTCAATCAGATTCGCTGCTTGTAACTTCTGTACATTCTGTGAATGTAGATAATTCTCCATTTCCATCAGTTTCCCTAAATCTACTAATTTCAACTGTTCAACTGCATTAATGTCTCTAGCTCTCACTATATCCACATTTGCAATGAATCCTCGTTCATCTGAAAATAAAAAATATCAGTTTCTCTATTTTTCAGTATACCTTGTTCTCTGTATATTCCAAATGATCGCTTTTCAGCAGTTTGCCAATTCAGCACATTTGCAGCTTCTCGGCAGTTAACGCAACATCAATTACTCTATCGCCTTCAATTTAAGAAAACTTGTTCCTCAGTATCTAGCAAAATATCAATTTCTAGCAATTGATCAAATTTTGGTATTTTCTCTATCTCCTCGTGTTTCCCATTTCACATATTTGTAGAATCTCCCATTTCAATGAGATTCGCTGCTTGTAGCTTCTGTTCATTCTGAGAATGTATAAAATTCTCCATGTCCATCATTTCCCTACATCTACTAATTTCAACTGTTCAACTGCATTAATGTCTCTATCTCTCATAATATCCACATTTACAACGACTCCTCGTTCATCTGACACTGAGAAATATCAGTTTCTCTATTTTTCAGTATACCTTGTTCTCTGTATCTTCCAAATGCTCGATTTTCAGCAGTTGGTCAATTTATCGCTTTTCCAGCTTCTCGGCATGCAACGCAACATCAATTTCTCCATATTCTTCAATTTAAGAAAACTTGTTTCTCAGTATATAGCAAAATATCAATTTCTAGCAATTGATTTAATTCTGGCATTTTCTCTATCTGCTCATGTTTCTCATTTCCCAACTTTATACAATCTCCCATTTCAATCAGATTCGCTGCTTGTAACTTCTGTACATTCTGTGAATGTAGATAATTCTCCATTTCCATCAGTTTCCCTAAATCTACTAATTTCAACTGTTCAACTGCATTAATGTCTCTAGCTCTCACTATATCCACATTTGCAATGAATCCTCGTTCATCTGAAAATAAAAAATATCAGTTTCTCTATTTTTCAGTATACCTTGTTCTCTGTATATTCCAAATGATCGCTTTTCAGCAGTTTGCCAATTCAGCACATTTGCAGCTTCTCGGCAGTTAACGCAACATCAATTACTCTATCGCCTTCAATTTAAGAAAACTTGTTCCTCAGTATCTAGCAAAATATCAATTTCTAGCAATTGATCAAATTTTGGTATTTTCTCTATCTCCTCGTGTTTCCCATTTCACATATTTGTAGAATCTCCCATTTCAATGAGATTCGCTGCTTGTAGCTTCTGTTCATTCTGAGAATGTATAAAATTCTCCATGTCCATCATTTCCCTACATCTACTAATTTCAACTGTTCAACTGCATTAATGTCTCTATCTCTCATAATATCCACATTTACAACGACTCCTCGTTCATCTGACACTGAGAAATATCAGTTTCTCTATTTTTCAGTATACCTTGTTCTCTGTATCTTCCAAATGCTCGATTTTCAGCAGTTGGTCAATTTATCGCTTTTCCAGCTTCTCGGCATGCAACGCAACATCAATTTCTCCATATTCTTCAATTTAAGAAAACTTGTTTCTCAGTATATAGCAAAATATCAATTTCTAGCAATTGATTTAATTCTGGCATTTTCTCTATCTGCTCATGTTTCTCATTTCCCAACTTTATACAATCTCCCATTTCAATCAGATTCGCTGCTTGTAACTTCTGTACATTCTGTGAATGTAGAAAATTCTCCATTTCCATCAGTTTCCCTAAATCTACTAATTTCAACTGTTCAACTGCATTAATGTCTCTAGCTCTCACTATATCCACATTTGCAATGTATCCTCCTTCATCTGAAACTGAAAAATATCAGAATGTCTATTTAACAGTATACCTTGTTCTCATTACATTCCAAATGATCGCTTTTCAGCAGTTTGCCAATTCAGCACATTTGCAGCTTCTCGGCAGTTAACGCAACATCAATTACTCCATATCCTTCCATTTTAGAAATCTTGTTTCCCAGTATCTAGCAAAATATCAATTTCTAGCAATTGACCAAAATCAGGCATTTTCTCTATCTCCTCATGTTTCCCATTTCCCATATTTGTAAAATCTACCATTTCAATGAGATTCGCTGCTTGTAGCTTCTGTTCATTCTGAGAATGTACAAAATTCTCCAATTCCATCAGTTTCCCTTTATCTACTAATTTCTACTCTTCAACTGCATTAATGTCCCCATCTCTCGCAATATCCACATTCACAACGACTCCTCGTTCATCTGAAACTGAGAAATATCAGTTTCTCTATTTTCCCGTATACCTTGTTCTCTGTATCTTCCAAATGCTCGATTTTCAGCAGTTTGTCAATTTATCGCATTTCCAGCTTCTCGGCAGTTAACGCAACATCAATTTCTCCATGTTCTTCAATTTAAGAAAACTTGTTTCTCAGTATATAGCAAAATATCAATTTCTAGCAATTGATTTCATTCTGGCATTTTCCCTATCTGCTCATGTTTCTCATTTCCCAACTTTATACAATCTCCCATTTCAATCAGATTCCCTGCTTGCAGCTTCTGCTCATTCTGCGAATGTAGAAAATTCTCCATTTCCATCAGTTTCCCTAAATCTACTAATTTCAACTGTTCAACTGCATTAATGTCTCTAGCTCTCACTATATCCACATTTGCAATGAATCCTCGTTCATCTGAAAATAAAAAATATCAGTTTCTCTATTTTTCAGTATACCTTGTTCTCTGTATATTCCAAATGATCGCTTTTCAGCAGTTTGCCAATTCAGCACATTTGCAGCTTCTCGGCAGTTAACGCAACATCAATTACTCCATATCCTTCCATTTAAGAAAACTTGTTTCCCAGTATTAGGCAAAATATCAATTTCTACCAATTGTTCAAATTCTGGCATTTTCTCTATCTCATCATGTTTCCCATTTCCCATATTTGTAAAATCTCCCATTTCAATGAGATTCGCTGCTTGTAGCTTCTGTTCATTCTGAGAATGTATAAAATTCTCCATGTCCATCATTTCCCTACATCTACTAATTTCAACTGTTCAACTGCATTAATGTCTCTATCTCTCATAATATCCACATTTACAACGACTCCTAGTTCATCTGACACTGAGAAATATCAGTTTCTCTATTTTTCAGTATACCTTGTTCTCTGTATCTTCCAAATGCTCGATTTTCAGCAGTTGGTCAATTTATCGCTTTTCCAGCTTCTCGGCATGCAACGCAACATCAATTTCTCCATATTCTTCAATTTAAGAAAACTTGTTTCTCAGTATATAGCAAAATATCAATTTCTAGCAATTGATTTAATTCTGGCATTTTCTCTATCTGCTCATGTTTCTCATTTCCCAACTTTATACAATCTCCCATTTCAATCAGATTCGCTGCTTGTAACTTCTGTACATTTTGTGAATGTAGAAAATTCTCCATTTCCATCAGTTTCCCTAAATCTACTAATTTCAACTGTTCAACTGCATTAATGTCTCTAGCTCTCACTATATCCACATTTGCAATGTATCCTCCTTCATCTGAAACTGAAAAATATCAGAATGTCTATTTAACAGTATACCTTGTTCTCATTACATTCCAAATGATCGCTTTTCAGCAGTTTGCCAATTCAGCACATTTGCAGCTTCTCGGCAGTTAACGCAACATCAATTACTCCATATCCTTCCATTTTAGAAATCTTGTTTCCCAGTATCTAGCAAAATATCAATATCTAGCAATTGAGCAAAATCAGGCATTTTCTCTATCTCCTCATGTTTCCCATTTCCCATATTTGTAAAATCTACCATTTCAGTGAGATTCGCTGCTTGTAGCTTCTGTTCATTCTGAGAATGTACAAAATTCTCAAATTCCATCAGTTTCCCTTTATCTACTAATTTCTACTGTTCAACTGCATTAATGTCTGCATCTCTCGCAATATCCACATTCACAACGACTCCTCGTTCATCTGAAACTGAGAAATATCAGTTTCTCTATTTTCCCGTATACCTTGTTCTCTGTATCTTCCAAATGCTCGATTTTCAGCAGTTTGTCAATTTATCGCATTTCCAGCTTCTCGGCAGTTAACGCAACATCAATTTCTCCATGTTCTTCAATTTAAGAAAACTTGTTTCTCAGTATCTAGCAAAATATCAATTTCTAGCAATTGATTTAATTCTGGCATTTTCTCTATCTGCTCATGTTTCTCATTTCCCAACTTTATACAATCTCCCATTTCAATCAGATTCGCTGCTTGTAGCTTCTGTACATTCTGTGAATGTAGAAAATTCTCCATTTCCATCAGTTTCCCTAAATCTACTAATTTCAACTGTTCAACTGCATTAATGTCTCTAGCTCTCACTATATCCACATTTGCAATGAATCCTCGTTCATCTGAAAATAAAAAATATCAGTTTCTCTATTTTTCAGTATACCTTGTTCTCTGTATATTCCAAATGATCGCTTTTCAGCAGTTTGCCAATTCAGCACATTTGCAGCTTCTCGGCAGTTAACGCAACATCAATTACTCTATCGCCTTCAATTTAAGAAAACTTGTTCCTCAGTATCTAGCAAAATATCAATTTCTAGCAATTGATCAAATTTTGGTATTTTCTCTATCTCCTCATGTTTCCCATTTCACATATTTGTAGAATCTCCCATTTCAATGAGATTCGCTGCTTGTAGCTTCTGTTCATTCTGAGAATGTATAAAATTCTCCATGTCCATCATTTCCCTACATCTACTAATTTCAACTGTTCAACTGCATTAATGTCTCTATCTCTCGTAATATCCACATTTGCAACGACTCCTCGTTCATCTGAAACTGAGAAATATCAGTTTCTCTATTTTTCAGTATACCTAGTTCTCTGTATCTTCCAAATGCTCGATTCTCAGCATTTTGTCAAGTCAGCACATTTCCAGCTTCTCAGCATTCAACGCAACATCGGTTTCTCGATATCCTTCAATATAAGAAAACTTATTTCTCAGAATCTAGCAAAACATCAAATTCTAGCAATTGTTCAAATTCTGGCATTTTCTCTATCTCCTCATGTTTCCCATTGCCCATATTTGTAAAATCTCCCATTTCAATGAGATTCGCTGCTTGTAGCTACTGTTCATTCTGTAATTGTCCAAAATTCACCATTTCCATCAGTTTCCCTATATATTCTAATTTCTACTGTTCAACTCCCTTAATGTCTCCATCTCTCGCAATATCCATATTTACAACGACTCCTCGTTCATCTGAAACTGAGCAATATCGGCTTCTCTATTTTTCACTATACCTTGTTCTCTGTGTATTCCAAATGATCGGTTTTCAGCATTTTGCCAATTCAGCACATTTCCAGCTTCTCAGCATTCAACGCAACATCAGTTTCTCCATATCCTTCAAGAAAAGAAAACTTATTTCTCAGTATATATAAAAATATCAATTTCTAGCAATTGATTTAATTCTGGCATTTTCTCTATCTGCTCATGTTTCTCATTTCCCAACTTTATACAATCTCCCATTTCAATCAGATTCCCTGCTTGCAGCTTCTGCTCATTCTGTGAATGTAGAAAATTCTCCAATTCCATCAGTTTCCCTAAATCTACTAATTTCAACTGTTCAACTGCATTAATGGCTCTAGCTCTCACTATATCCACATTAGCAATGAATCCTCGTTCATCTGAAAATAAAAAATATCAGTTTCTCTATTTTTCAGTATACCTTGTTCTCTGTATATTCCAAATGATCGCTTTTCAGCAGTTTGCCAATTCAGCACATTTGCAGCTTCTCGGCAGTTAACGCAACATCAATTACTCTATCGCCTTCAATTTAAGAAAACTTGTTCCTTAGTATCTAGCAAAATATCAATTTCTAGCAATTGATCAAATTTTGGTATTTTCTCTATCTCCTCATGTTTCCCATTTCACATATTTGTAGAATCTCCCATTTCAATGAGATTCGCTGCTTGTAGCTTCTGTTCATTCTGAGAATGTATAAAATTCTCCATGTCCATCATTTCCCTACATCTACTAATTTCAACTGTTCAACTGCATTAATGTCTCTATCTCTCATAATATCCACATTTACAACGACTCCTCGTTCATCTGACACTGAGAAATATCAGTTTCTCTATTTTTCAGTATACCTTGTTCTCTGTATCTTCCAAATGCTCGATTTTCAGCAGTTGGTCAATTTATCGCTTTTCCAGCTTCTCGGCATGCAACGCAACATCAATTTCTCCATATTCTTCAATTTAAGAAAACTTGTTTCTCAGTATATAGCAAAATATCAATTTCTAGCAATTGATTTAATTCTGGCATTTTCTCTATCTGCTCATGTTTCTCATTTCCCAACTTTATACAATCTCCCATTTCAATCAGATTCGCTGCTTGTAACTTCTGTACATTCTGTGAATGTAGAAAATTCTCCATTTCCATCAGTTTCCCTAAATCTACTAATTTCAACTGTTCAACTGCATTAATGTCTCTAGCTCTCACTATATCCACATTTGCAATGTATCCTCATTCATCTGAAACTGAAAAATATCAGAATGTCTATTTAACAGTATACCTTGTTCTCATTACATTCCAAATGATCGCTTTTCAGCAGTTTGCCAATTCAGCACATTTGCAGCTTCTCGGCAGTTAACGCAACATCAATTACTCCATATCCTTCCATTTTAGAAATCTTGTTTCCCAGTATCTAGCAAAATATCAATTTCTAGCAATTGACCAAAATCAGGCATTTTCTCTATCTCCTCATGTTTCCCATTTCCCATATTTGTAAAATCTACCATTTCAATGAGATTCGCTGCTTGTAGCTTCTGTTCATTCTGAGAATGTATTAAATTCTCCATGTCCATCATTTCCCTACATCTACTAATTTCAACTGTTCAACTGCATTAATGTCTCTATCTCTCATAATATCCACATTTACAACGACTCCTCGTTCATCTGAAACTTGAAATATCAGATTCTCTATTTTTCAGTGTACCTTGTTCTCTGTATCTTCCAAATACTAGATTTTCAGCATTTTGTCAATTCAGCGCTTTTTCAGCTTCTTGGAATTCAACGCAACATCAATTTCTCCATATACTTCAATTTAAGAAAACTTGTTTCTCATTATCTAGCTAAATATCAATTTCTAGCAATTGATTTAATTCTGGCATTTTCTCTATCTCCTCATGTTTATCATTTCCCAACTTTATACAATCTCCCATTTCAATCAGATTCGCTGCTTGTAGCTTCTGTACATTCTGTGAATGTAGAAAAATCTCCATTTCCATCAGTTTCCCTGTATCTTCTAATTTCTACTGTACAACTGCACTAATGTCTGCATCTCTCGCAATGTCCACATTCACAACGACTCCTCGTTCATCTGAAACTGAGAAATATCAGAATGTCTATTTAACAGTATACCTTGTTCTCATTACATTCCAAATGATCGCTTTTCAGCAGTTTGCCAATTCAGCACATTTGCAGCTTCTCGGCAGTTAACGCAACATCAATTTCTCCATGTTCTTCAATTTACGAAAACTTGTTTCTCAGTATCTAGCAAAATATCAATTTCTAGCAATTGATTTAATTCTGGCATTTTCCCTATCTGCTCATGTTTCTCATTTCCCAACTTTATACAATCTCCCATTTCAATCAGATTCGCTGCTTGTAGCTTCTGTACATTCTGTGAATGTAGAAAATTCTCCATTTCCATCAGTTTCCCTAAATCTACTAATTTCAACTGTTCAACTGCATTAATGTCTCTAGCTCTCACTATATCCACATTTGCAATGAATCCTCGTTCATCTGAAAATAAAAAATATCAGTTTCTCTATTGTTCAGTATACCTTTTTCTCTGTATATTCCAAATCATCGCTTTTCAGCAGTTTGCAAATTCAGCACATTTGCAGCTTCTCGGCAGTTAACGCAACATCAATTACTCTATCGCCTTCAATTTAAGAAAACTTGTTCCTCAGTATCTAGCAAAATATCAATTTCTAGCAATTGATCAAATTTTGGTATTTTCTCTATCTCCTCATGTTTCCCATTTCACATATTTGTAGAATCTCCCATTTCAATGAGATTCGCTGCTTGTAGCTTCTGTTCATTCTGAGAATGTATAAAATTCTCCATGTCCATCATTTCCCTACATCTACTAATTTCAACTGTTCAACTGCATTAATGTCTCTATCTCTCATAATATCCACATTTACAACGACTCCTCGTTCATCTGAAACTGAGAAATATCAGTTTCTCTATTTTTCCGTATACCTTGTTCTCTGTATCTTCCAAATGCTCGATTTTCAGCAGTTTGTCAATTTATCGCATTTCCAGCTTCTCGGCAGTTAACGCAACATCAATTTCTCCATGTTCTTCAATTTAAGAAAACTTGTTTCTCAGTATATAGCAAAATATCAATTTCTAGCAATTGATTTCATTCTGGCATTTTCCCTATCTGCTCATGTTTCTCATTTCCCAACTTTATACAATCTCCCATTTCAATCAGATTCCCTGCTTGCAGCTTCTGCTCATTCTGTGAATGTAGAAAATTCTCCATTTCCATCAGTTTCCCTAAATCTACTAATTTCAACTGTTCAACTGCATTAATGTCTCTAGCTCTCACTATATCCACATTTGCAATGAATCCTCGTTCATCTGAAAATAAAAAATATCAGTTTCTCTATTTTTCAGTATACCTTGTTCTCTGTATATTCCAAATGATCGCTTTTCAGCAGTTTGCCAATTCAGCACATTTGCAGCTTCTCGGCAGTTAACGCAACATCAATTACTCCATATCCTTCCATTTTAGAAAACTTGTTTCCCAGTATCTAGCAAAATATCAATTTCTAGCAATTGACCAAAATCTGGCATTTTCTCTTTCCCATCATGTTTCCCATTTCACATATTTGTAAAACCTACCATTTCAATGAGATTCGCAGCTTGTAGCTTCTGTTCATTCGGTGAATGTACAAAATTCTCCATGTCCATCATTTCCCAACATCTACTAATTTCAACTGTTCAACTGCATTAATGTCTGCATCTCTCGTAATATCCACATTTACAACGACTCCTCGTTCATCTGAAACTGAGAAATATCAGATTCTCTATTTTTCAGTGTACCTTGTTCTCTGTATCTTCCAAATACTAGATTTTCAGCATTTTGTCAATTCAGCGCTTTTTCAGCTTCTTGGAATTCAACGCAACATCAATTTCTCCATATACTTCCATTTAAGAAAACTTGTTTCTCAGTATCTAGCTAAATATCAATTTCTAGCAATTGATTTAATTCTGGCATTTTCTCTATCTCCTCATGTTTATCATTTCCCAACTTTATACAATCTCCCATTTCAATCAGATTCGCTGCTTGTAGCTTCTGTACATTCTGTGAATGTAGAAAAATCTCCATTTCCATCAGTTTCCCTAAATCTACTAATTTCAACTGTTCAACTGCATTAATGTCTCTAGCTCTCACTATATCCACATTTGCAATGAATCCTCGTTCATCTGAAAATAAAAAATATCAGTTTCTCTATTTTTCAGTATACCTTGTTCTCTGTATATTCCAAATGATCGCTTTTCAGCAGTTTGCCAATTCAGCACATTTGCAGCTTCTCGGCAGTTAACGCAACATCAATTACTCCATATCCTTCCATTTTAGAAATCTTGTTTCCCAGTATCTAGCAAAATATCAATTTCTAGCAATTGACCAAAATCTGGCATTTTCTCTATCCCATCATGTTTCCCATTTCCCATATTTGTAAAACCTACCATTTCAATGAGATTCGCAGCTTGTAGCTTCTGTTCATTCGGTGAATGTACAAAATTCTCCATGTCCATCATTTCCCAACATCTACTAATTTCAACTGTTCAACTGCATTAATGTCTCTATCTCTCATAATATCCACATTTACAACGACTCCTCGTTCATCTGACACTGAGAAATATCAGTTTCTCTATTTTTCAGTATACCTTGTTCTCTGTATCTTCCAAATGCTCGATTTTCAGCAGTTGGTCAATTTATCGCTTTTCCAGCTTCTCGGCATGCAACGCAACATCAATTTCTCCATATTCTTCAATTTAAGAAAACTTGTTTCTCAGTATATAGCAAAATATCAATTTCTAGCAATTGATTTAATTCTGGCATTTTCTCTATCTGCTCATGTTTCTCATTTCCCAACTTTATACAATCTCCCATTTCAATCAGATTCGCTGCTTGTAACTTCTGTACATTCTGTGAATGAAGAAAATTCTCCATTTCCATCAGTTTCCCTAAATCTACTAATTTCAACTGTTCAACTGCATTAATGTCTCTAGCTCTCACTATATCCACATTTGCAATGTATCCTCCTTCATCTGAAACTGAAAAATATCAGAATGTCTATTTAACAGTATACCTTGTTCTCATTACATTCCAAATGATCGCTTTTCAGCAGTTTGCCAATTCAGCACATTTGCAGCTTCTCGGCAGTTAACGCAACATCAATTACTCCATATCCTTCCATTTTAGAAATCTTGTTTCCCAGTATCTAGCAAAATATCAATTTCTAGCAATTGACCAAAATCAGGCATTTTCTCTATCTCCTCATGTTTCCCATTTCCCATATTTGTAAAATCTACCATTTCAATGAGATTCGCTGCTTGTAGCTTCTGTTCATTCTGAGAATGTACAAAATTCTCCAATTCCATCAGTTTCCCTTTATCTACTAATTTCTACTCTTCAACTGCATTAATGTCCCCATCTCTCGCAATATCCACATTCACAACGACTCCTCGTTCATCTGAAACTGAGAAATATCAGTTTCTCTATTTTCCCGTATACCTTGTTCTCTGTATCTTCCAAATGCTCGATTTTCAGCAGTTTGTCAATTTATCGCATTTCCAGCTTCTCGGCAGTTAACGCAACATCAATTTCTCCATGTTCTTCAATTTAAGAAAACTTGTTTCTCAGTATCTAGCAAAATATCAATTTCTAGCAATTGATTTAATTCTGGCATTTTCTCTATCTGCTCATGTTTCTCATTTCCCAACTTTATACAATCTCCCATTTCAATCAGATTCGCTGCTTGTAGCTTCTGTACATTCTGTGAATGTAGAAAATTCTCCATTTCCATCAGTTTCCCTAAATCTACTAATTTCAACTGTTCAACTGCATTAATGTCTCTCGCTCTCACTATATCCACATTTGCAATGAATCCTCGTTCATCTGAAACTGAAAAATATCAGATTCTCTATTTAACAGTATACCTTGTTCTCATTATATTCCAAATGATCGCTTTTCAGCAGTTTGTCAATTCAGCACATTTGCAGCTTCTCGGCAGTTAACGCAACATCAATTACACCATAACCTTCAATTTAAGAAAACTTGTTTCCCAGTATCTAGCAAAATATGAATTTCTAGCAATTGACCAAAATCTGGCATTTCCTCTATCTCCTCATGTTTTCCATTTCCCATATTTGTAAAATCTACCATTTCAATGAGATTCGCAGCTTGTAGCTTCTGTTCAGTCTGTGAATGTACAAAATTCTCCATGTCCATCATTTCCCTCCATCTACTAATTTCAACTGTTCAACTGCATTAATGTCTCTATCTTTCGTAATATCCACATTTACAACGACTCCTCGTTCATCTGAAACTGAGAAATATCAGTTTCTCTATTTTTCAGTATACCTTGTTCTCTGTATCTTCCAAATGCTCGATTCTCAGCATTTTGTCAAGTCAGCACATTTCCAGCTTCTCAGCATTCAACGCAACATCGGTTTCTCGATATCCTTCAATATAAGAAAACTTATTTCTCAGAATCTAGCAAAACATCAAATTCTAGCAATTGTTCAAATTCTGGCATTTTCTCTATCTCCTCATGTTTCCCATTGCCCATATTTGTAAAATCTCCCATTTCAATGAGATTCGCTGCTTGCAGCTACTGTTCATTCTGTAATTGTCCAAAATTCACCATTTCCATCAGTTTCCCTATATATTCTAATTTCTACTGTTCAACTCCCTTAATGTCTCCATCTCTCGCAATATCCATATTTACAACGACTCCTCGTTCATCTGAAACTGAGCAATATCGGCTTCTCTATTTTTCACTATACCTTGTTCTCTGTGTATTCCAAATGATCGGTTTTCAGCATTTTGCCAATTCAGCACATTTCCAGCTTCTCAGCATTCAACGCAACATCAGTTTCTCCATATCCTTCAAGAAAAGAAAACTTATTTCTCAGTATATATAAAAATATCAATTTCTAGCAATTGATTTAATTCTGGCATTTTCTCTATCTGCTCATGTTTCTCATTTCCCAACTTTATACAATCTCCCATTTCAATCAGATTCCCTGCTTGCAGCTTCTGCTCATTCTGTGAATGTAGAAAATTCTCCAATTCCATCAGTTTCCCTAAATCTACTAATTTCAACTGTTCAACTGCATTAATGGCTCTAGCTCTCACTATATCCACATTAGCAATGAATCCTCGTTCATCTGAAAATAAAAAATATCAGTTTCTCTATTTTTCAGTATACCTTGTTCTCTGTATATTCCAAATGATCGCTTTTCAGCAGTTTGCCAATTCAGCACATTTGCAGCTTCTCGTCAGTTAACGCAACATCAATTACTCTATCGCCTTCAATTTAAGAAAACTTGTTCCTCAGTATCTAGCAAAATATCAATTTCTAGCAATTGATCAAATTTTGGTATTTTCTCTATCTCCTCATGTTTCCCATTTCACATATTTGTAGAATCTCCCATTTCAATGAGATTCGCTGCTTGTAGCTTCTGTTCATTCTGAGAATGTATAAAATTCTCCATGTCCATCATTTCCCTACATCTACTAATTTCAACTGTTCAACTGCATTAATGTCTCTATCTCTCATAATATCCACATTTACAACGACTCCTCGTTCATCTGACACTGAGAAATATCAGTTTCTCTATTTTTCAGTATACCTTGTTCTCTGTATCTTCCAAATGCTCGATTTTCAGCAGTTGGTCAATTTATCGCTTTTCCAGCTTCTCGGCATGCAACGCAACATCAATTTCTCCATATTCTTCAATTTAAGAAAACTTGTTTCTCAGCATCTTGCAAAATATCAATTTCTAGCAATTGATTTAATTCTGGCATTTTCTCTATCTGCTCATGTTTCTCATTTCCCAACTTTATACAATCTCCCATTTCAATCAGATTCGCTGCTTGTAACTTCTGTACATTCTGTGAATGTAGAAAATTCTCCATTTCCATCAGTTTCCCTAAATCTACTAATTTCAACTGTTCAACTGCATTAATGTCTCTAGCTCTCACTATATCCACATTTGCAATGTATCCTCATTCATCTGAAACTGAAAAATATCAGAATGTCTATTTAACAGTATACCTTGTTCTCATTACATTCCAAATGATCGCTTTTCAGCAGTTTGTCAATTCAGCACATTTGCAGCTTCTCGGCAGTTAACGCAACATCAATTACTCCATATCCTTCCATTTTAGAAATCTTGTTTCCCAGTATCTAGCAAAATATCAATTTCTAGCAATTGACCAAAATCAGGCATTTTCTCTATCTCCTCATGTTTCCCATTTCCCATATTTGTAAAATCTACCATTTCAATGAGATTCGCTGCTTGTAGCTTCTGTTCATTCTGAGAATGTATTAAATTCTCCATGTCCATCATTTCCCTACATCTACTAATTTCAACTGTTCAACTGCATTAATGTCTCTATCTCTCATAATATCCACATTTACAACGACTCCTCGTTCATCTGAAACTTGAAATATCAGATTCTCTATTTTTCAGTGTACCTTGTTCTCTGTATCTTCCAAATACTAGATTTTCAGCATTTTGTCAATTCAGCGCTTTTTCAGCTTCTTGGAATTCAACGCAACATCAATTTCTCCATATACTTCAATTTAAGAAAACTTGTTTCTCATTATCTAGCTAAATATCAATTTCTAGCAATTGATTTAATTCTGGCATTTTCTCTATCTCCTCATGTTTATCATTTCCCAACTTTATACAATCTCCCATTTCAATCAGATTCGCTGCTTGTAGCTTCTGTACATTCTGTGAATGTAGAAAAATCTCCATTTCCATCAGTTTCCCTGTATCTTCTAATTTCTACTGTACAACTGCACTAATGTCTGCATCTCTCGCAATGTCCACATTCACAACGACTCCTCGTTCATCTGAAACTGAGAAATATCAGAATGTCTATTTAACAGTATACCTTGTTCTCATTACATTCCAAATGATCGCTTTTCAGCAGTTTGCCAATTCAGCACATTTGCAGCTTCTCGGCAGTTAACGCAACATCAATTTCTCCATGTTCTTCAATTTACGAAAACTTGTTTCTCAGTATCTAGCAAAATATCAATTTCTAGCAATTGATTTAATTCTGGCATTTTCCCTATCTGCTCATGTTTCTCATTTCCCAACTTTATACAATCTCCCATTTCAATCAGATTCGCTGCTTGTAGCTTCTGTACATTCTGTGAATGTAGAAAATTCTCCATTTCCATCAGTTTCCCTAAATCTACTAATTTCAACTGTTCAACTGCATTAATGTCTCTAGCTCTCACTATATCCACATTTGCAATGAATCCTCGTTCATCTGAAAATAAAAAATATCAGTTTCTCTATTGTTCAGTATACCTTTTTCTCTGTATATTCCAAATCATCGCTTTTCAGCAGTTTGCCAATTCAGCACATTTGCAGCTTCTCGGCAGTTAACGCAACATCAATTACTCTATCGCCTTCAATTTAAGAAAACTTGTTCCTCAGTATCTAGCAAAATATCAATTTCTAGCAATTGATCAAATTTTGGTATTTTCTCTATCTCCTCATGTTTCCCATTTCACATATTTGTAGAATCTCCCATTTCAATGAGATTCGCTGCTTGTAGCTTCTGTTCATTCTGAGAATGTATAAAATTCTCCATGTCCATCATTTCCCTACATCTACTAATTTCAACTGTTCAACTGCATTAATGTCTCTATCTCTCATAATATCCACATTTACAACGACTCCTCGTTCATCTGACACTGAGAAATATCAGTTTCTCTATTTTTCAGTATACCTTGTTCTCTGTATCTTCCAAATGCTCGATTTTCAGCAGTTGGTCAATTTATCGCTTTTCCAGCTTCTCGGCATGCAACGCAACATCAATTTCTCCATATTCTTCAATTTAAGAAAACTTGTTTCTCAGTATATAGCAAAATATCAATTTCTAGCAATTGATTTAATTCTGGCATTTTCTCTATCTGCTCATGTTTCTCATTTCCCAACTTTATACAATCTCCCATTTCAATCAGATTCGCTGCTTGTAACTTCTGTACATTCTGTGAATGTAGAAAATTCTCCATTTCCATCAGTTTCCCTAAATCTACTAATTTCAACTGTTCAACTGCATTAATGTCTCTAGCTCTCACTATATCCACATTTGCAATGTATCCTCCTTCATCTGAAACTGAAAAATATCAGAATGTCTATTTAACAGTATACCTTGTTCTCATTACATTCCAAATGATCGCTTTTCAGCAGTTTGCCAATTCAGCACATTTGCAGCTTCTCGGCAGTTAACGCAACATCAATTACTCCATATCCTTCCATTTTAGAAATCTTGTTTCCCAGTATCTAGCAAAATATCAATTTCTAGCAATTGACCAAAATCAGGCATTTTCTCTATCTCCTCATGTTTCCCATTTCCCATATTTGTAAAATCTACCATTTCAATGAGATTCGCTGCTTGTAGCTTCTGTTCATTCTGAGAATGTACAAAATTCTCCAATTCCATCAGTTTCCCTTTATCTACTAATTTCTACTCTTCAACTGCATTAATGTCCCCATCTCTCGCAATATCCACATTCACAACGACTCCTCGTTCATCTGAAACTGAGAAATATCAGTTTCTCTATTTTCCCGTATACCTTGTTCTCTGTATCTTCCAAATGCTCGATTTTCAGCAGTTTGTCAATTTATCGCATTTCCAGCTTCTCGGCAGTTAACGCAACATCAATTTCTCCATGTTCTTCAATTTAAGAAAACTTGTTTCTCAGTATCTAGCAAAATATCAATTTCTAGCAATTGATTTAATTCTGGCATTTTCTCTATCTGCTCATGTTTCTCATTTCCCAACTTTATACAATCTCCCATTTCAATCAGATTCGCTGCTTGTAGCTTCTGTACATTCTGTGAACGTAGAAAATTCTCCATTTCCATCAGTTTCCCTAAATCTACTAATTTCAACTGTTCAACTGCATTAATGTCTCTAGCTCTCACTATATCCACATTTGCAATGAATCCTCGTTCATCTGAAACTGAAAAATATCAGATTCTCTATTTAACAGTATACCTTGTTCTCATTATATTCCAAATGATCGCTTTTCAGCAGTTTGTCAATTCAGCACATTTGCAGCTTCTCGGCAGTTAACGCAACATCAATTACACCATAACCTTCAATTTAAGAAAACTTGTTTCTCAGTATATAGCAATATATCAATTTCTAGCAATTGATCAAATTTTGGTATTTTCTCTATCTCCTCATGTTTCCCATTTCACATATTTGTAGAATCTCCCATTTCAATGAGATTCGCTGCTTGTAGCTTCTGTTCATTCTGAGAATGTATAAAATTCTCCATGTCCATCATTTCCCTACATCTACTAATTTCAACTGTTCAACTGCATTAATGTCTCTATCTCTCATAATATCCACATTTACAACGACTCCTCGTTCATCTGACTCTGAGAAATATCAGTTTCTCTATTTTACAGTATACCTTGTTCTCTGTATCTTCCAAATGCTCGATTTTCAGCAGTTGGTCAATTTATCGCTTTTCCAGCTGCGCGGCATGCAACGCAACATCAATTTCTCCATATTCTTCAATTTAAGAAAACTTGTTTCTCAGTATCTTACAAAATATCAATTTCTAGCAATTGATTTAATTCTGGCATTTTCTCTATCTGCTCATGTTTCTCATTTCCCAACTTTATACAATCTCCCATTTCAATCAGATTCGCTGCTTGTAACTTCTGTACATTCTGTGAATGTAGATAATTCTCCATTTCCATCAGTTTCCCTAAATCTACTAATTTCAACTGTTCAACTGCATTAATGTCTCTAGCTCTCACTATATCCACATTTGCAATGAATCCTCGTTCATCTGAAAATAAAAAATATCAGTTTCTCTATTTTTCAGTATACCTTGTTCTCTGTATATTCCAAATGATCGCTTTTCAGCAGTTTGCCAATTCAGCACATTTGCAGCTTCTCGGCAGTTAACGCAACATCAATTACTCTATCGCCTTCAATTTAAGAAAACTTGTTCCTCAGTATCTAGCAAAATATCAATTTCTAGCAATTGATCAAATTTTGGTATTTTCTCTATCTCCTCATGTTTCCCATTTCACATATTTGTAGAATCTCCCATTTCAATGAGATTCGCTGCTTGTAGCTTCTGTTCATTCTGAGAATGTATAAAATTCTCCATGTCCATCATTTCCCTACATCTACTAATTTCAACTGTTCAACTGCATTAATGTCTCTATCTCTCATAATATCCACATTTACAACGACTCCTCGTTCATCTGACACTGAGAAATATCAGTTTCTCTATTTTTCAGTATACCTTGTTCTCTGTATCTTCCAAATGCTCGATTTTCAGCAGTTGGTCAATTTATCGCTTTTCCAGCTTCTCGGCATGCAACGCAACATCAATTTCTCCATATTCTTCAATTTAAGAAAACTTGTTTCTCAGTATATAGCAAAATATCAATTTCTAGCAATTGATTTAATTCTGGCATTTTCTCTATCTGCTCATGTTTCTCATTTCCCAACTTTATACAATCTCCCATTTCAATCAGATTCGCTGCTTGTAACTTCTGTACATTCTGTGAATGTAGAAAATTCTCCATTTCCATCAGTTTCCCTAAATCTACTAATTTCAACTGTTCAACTGCATTAATGTCTCTAGCTCTCACTATATCCACATTTGCAATGTATCCTCCTTCATCTGAAACTGAAAAATATCAGAATGTCTATTTAACAGTATACCTTGTTCTCATTACATTCCAAATGATCGCTTTTCAGCAGTTTGCCAATTCAGCACATTTGCAGCTTCTCGGCAGTTAACGCAACATCAATTACTCCATATCCTTCCATTTTAGAAATCTTGTTTCCCAGTATCTAGCAAAATATCAATTTCTAGCAATTGACCAAAATCAGGCATTTTCTCTATCTCCTCATGTTTCCCATTTCCCATATTTGTAAAATCTACCATTTCAATGAGATTCGCTGCTTGTAGCTTCTGTTCATTCTGAGAATGTACAAAATTCTCCAATTCCATCAGTTTCCCTTTATCTACTAATTTCTACTCTTCAACTGCATTAATGTCCCCATCTCTCGCAATATCCACATTCACAACGACTCCTCGTTCATCTGAAACTGAGAAATATCAGTTTCTCTATTTTCCCGTATACCTTGTTCTCTGTATCTTCCAAATGCTCGATTTTCAGCAGTTTGTCAATTTATCGCATTTCCAGCTTCTCGGCAGTTAACGCAACATCAATTTCTCCATGTTCTTCAATTTAAGAAAACTTGTTTCTCAGTATCTAGCAAAATATCAATTTCTAGCAATTGATTTAATTCTGGCATTTTCTCTATCTGCTCATGTTTCTCATTTCCCAACTTTATACAATCTCCCATTTCAATCAGATTCGCTGCTTGTAGCTTCTGTACATTCTGTGAACGTAGAAAATTCTCCATTTCCATCAGTTTCCCTAAATCTACTAATTTCAACTGTTCAACTGCATTAATGTCTCTAGCTCTCACTATATCCACATTTGCAATGAATCCTCGTTCATCTGAAACTGAAAAATATCAGATTCTCTATTTAACAGTATACCTTGTTCTCATTATATTCCAAATGATCGCTTTTCAGCAGTTTGTCAATTCAGCACATTTGCAGCTTCTCGGCAGTTAACGCAACATCAATTACACCATAACCTTCAATTTAAGAAAACTTGTTTCTCAGTATATAGCAATATATCAATTTCTAGCAATTGATCAAATTTTGGTATTTTCTCTATCTCCTCATGTTTCCCATTTCACATATTTGTAGAATCTCCCATTTCAATGAGATTCGCTGCTTGTAGCTTCTGTTCATTCTGAGAATGTATAAAATTCTCCATGTCCATCATTTCCCTACATCTACTAATTTCAACTGTTCAACTGCATTAATGTCTCTATCTCTCATAATATCCACATTTACAACGACTCCTCGTTCATCTGACTCTGAGAAATATCAGTTTCTCTATTTTACAGTATACCTTGTTCTCTGTATCTTCCAAATGCTCGATTTTCAGCAGTTGGTCAATTTATCGCTTTTCCAGCTGCGCGGCATGCAACGCAACATCAATTTCTCCATATTCTTCAATTTAAGAAAACTTGTTTCTCAGTATCTTACAAAATATCAATTTCTAGCAATTGATTTAATTCTGGCATTTTCTCTATCTGCTCATGTTTCTCATTTCCCAACTTTATACAATCTCCCATTTCAATCAGATTCGCTGCTTGTAACTTCTGTACATTCTGTGAATGTAGATAATTCTCCATTTCCATCAGTTTCCCTAAATCTACTAATTTCAACTGTTCAACTGCATTAATGTCTCTAGCTCTCACTATATCCACATTTGCAATGAATCCTCGTTCATCTGAAAATAAAAAATATCAGTTTCTCTATTTTTCAGTATACCTTGTTCTCTGTATATTCCAAATGATCGCTTTTCAGCAGTTTGCCAATTCAGCACATTTGCAGCTTCTCGGCAGTTAACGCAACATCAATTACTCTATCGCCTTCAATTTAAGAAAACTTGTTCCTCAGTATCTAGCAAAATATCAATTTCTAGCAATTGATCAAATTTTGGTATTTTCTCTATCTCCTCATGTTTCCCATTTCACATATTTGTAGAATCTCCCATTTCAATGAGATTCGCTGCTTGTAGCTTCTGTTCATTCTGAGAATGTATAAAATTCTCCATGTCCATCATTTCCCTACATCTACTAATTTCAACTGTTCAACTGCATTAATGTCTCTATCTCTCATAATATCCACATTTACAACGACTCCTCGTTCATCTGACACTGAGAAATATCAGTTTCTCTATTTTTCAGTATACCTTGTTCTCTGTATCTTCCAAATGCTCGATTTTCAGCAGTTGGTCAATTTATCGCTTTTCCAGCTTCTCGGCATGCAACGCAACATCAATTTCTCCATATTCTTCAATTTAAGAAAACTTGTTTCTCAGTATATAGCAAAATATCAATTTCTAGCAATTGATTTAATTCTGGCATTTTCTCTATCTGCTCATGTTTCTCATTTCCCAACTTTATACAATCTCCCATTTCAATCAGATTCGCTGCTTGTAACTTCTGTACATTCTGTGAATGTAGAAAATTCTCCATTTCCATCAGTTTCCCTAAATCTACTAATTTCAACTGTTCAACTGCATTAATGTCTCTAGCTCTCACTATATCCACATTTGCAATGTATCCTCCTTCATCTGAAACTGAAAAATATCAGAATGTCTATTTAACAGTATACCTTGTTCTCATTACATTCCAAATGATCGCTTTTCAGCAGTTTGCCAATTCAGCACATTTGCAGCTTCTCGGCAGTTAACGCAACATCAATTACTCCATATCCTTCCATTTTAGAAATCTTGTTTCCCAGTATCTAGCAAAATATCAATTTCTAGCAATTGACCAAAATCAGGCATTTTCTCTATCTCCTCATGTTTCCCATTTCCCATATTTGTAAAATCTACCATTTCAATGAGATTCGCTGCTTGTAGCTTCTGTTCATTCTGAGAATGTACAAAATTCTCCAATTCCATCAGTTTCCCTTTATCTACTAATTTCTACTCTTCAACTGCATTAATGTCCCCATCTCTCGCAATATCCACATTCACAACGACTCCTCGTTCATCTGAAACTGAGAAATATCAGTTTCTCTATTTTTCCGTATACCTTGTTCTCTGTATCTTCCAAATGCTCGATTTTCAGCAGTTTGTCAATTTATCGCATTTCCAGCTTCTCGGCAGTTAACGCAACATCAATTTCTCCATGTTCTTCAATTTAAGAAAACTTGTTTCTCAGTATATAGCAAAATATCAATTTCTAGCAATTGATTTCATTCTGGCATTTTCCCTATCTGCTCATGTTTCTCATTTCCCAACTTTATACAATCTCCCATTTCAATCAGATTCCCTGCTTGCAGCTTCTGCTCATTCTGTGAATGTAGAAAATTCTCCATTTCCATCAGTTTCCCTAAATCTACTAATTTCAACTGTTCAACTGCATTAATGTCTCTAGCTCTCACTATATCCACATTTGCAATGAATCCTCGTTCATCTGAAAATAAAAAATATCAGTTTCTCTATTTTTCAGTATACCTTGTTCTCTGTATATTCCAAATGATCGCTTTTCAGCAGTTTGCCAATTCAGCACATTTGCAGCTTCTCGGCAGTTAACGCAACATCAATTACTCCATATCCTTCCATTTTAGAAAACTTGTTTCCCAGTATCTAGCAAAATATCAATTTCTAGCAATTGACCAAAATCTGGCATTTTCTCTTTCCCATCATGTTTCCCATTTCACATATTTGTAAAACCTACCATTTCAATGAGATTCGCAGCTTGTAGCTTCTGTTCATTCGGTGAATGTACAAAATTCTCCATGTCCATCATTTCCCAACATCTACTAATTTCAACTGTTCAACTGCATTAATGTCTGCATCTCTCGTAATATCCACATTTACAACGACTCCTCGTTCATCTGAAACTGAGAAATATCAGATTCTCTATTTTTCAGTGTACCTTGTTCTCTGTATCTTCCAAATACTAGATTTTCAGCATTTTGTCAATTCAGCGCTTTTTCAGCTTCTTGGAATTCAACGCAACATCAATTTCTCCATATACTTCCATTTAAGAAAACTTGTTTCTCAGTATCTAGCTAAATATCAATTTCTAGCAATTGATTTAATTCTGGCATTTTCTCTATCTCCTCATGTTTATCATTTCCCAACTTTATACAATCTCCCATTTCAATCAGATTCGCTGCTTGTAGCTTCTGTACATTCTGTGAATGTAGAAAAATCTCCATTTCCATCAGTTTCCCTAAATCTACTAATTTCAACTGTTCAACTGCATTAATGTCTCTAGCTCTCACTATATCCACATTTGCAATGAATCCTCGTTCATCTGAAAATAAAAAATATCAGTTTCTCTATTTTTCAGTATACCTTGTTCTCTGTATATTCCAAATGATCGCTTTTCAGCAGTTTGCCAATTCAGCACATTTGCAGCTTCTCGGCAGTTAACGCAACATCAATTACTCCATATCCTTCCATTTTAGAAATCTTGTTTCCCAGTATCTAGCAAAATATCAATTTCTAGCAATTGACCAAAATCTGGCATTTTCTCTATCCCATCATGTTTCCCATTTCCCATATTTGTAAAACCTACCATTTCAATGAGATTCGCAGCTTGTAGCTTCTGTTCATTCGGTGAATGTACAAAATTCTCCATGTCCATCATTTCCCAACATCTACTAATTTCAACTGTTCAACTGCATTAATGTCTCTATCTCTCATAATATCCACATTTACAACGACTCCTCGTTCATCTGACACTGAGAAATATCAGTTTCTCTATTTTTCAGTATACCTTGTTCTCTGTATCTTCCAAATGCTCGATTTTCAGCAGTTGGTCAATTTATCGCTTTTCCAGCTTCTCGGCATGCAACGCAACATCAATTTCTCCATATTCTTCAATTTAAGAAAACTTGTTTCTCAGTATATAGCAAAATATCAATTTCTAGCAATTGATTTAATTCTGGCATTTTCTCTATCTGCTCATGTTTCTCATTTCCCAACTTTATACAATCTCCCATTTCAATCAGATTCGCTGCTTGTAACTTCTGTACATTCTGTGAATGTAGAAAATTCTCCATTTCCATCAGTTTCCCTAAATCTACTAATTTCAACTGTTCAACTGCATTAATGTCTCTAGCTCTCACTATATCCACATTTGCAATGTATCCTCCTTCATCTGAAACTGAAAAATATCAGAATGTCTATTTAACAGTATACCTTGTTCTCATTACATTCCAAATGATCGCTTTTCAGCAGTTTGCCAATTCAGCACATTTGCAGCTTCTCGGCAGTTAACGCAACATCAATTACTCCATATCCTTCCATTTTAGAAATCTTGTTTCCCAGTATCTAGCAAAATATCAATTTCTAGCAATTGACCAAAATCAGGCATTTTCTCTATCTCCTCATGTTTCCCATTTCCCATATTTGTAAAATCTACCATTTCAATGAGATTCGCTGCTTGTAGCTTCTGTTCATTCTGAGAATGTACAAAATTCTCCAATTCCATCAGTTTCCCTTTATCTACTAATTTCTACTCTTCAACTGCATTAATGTCCCCATCTCTCGCAATATCCACATTCACAACGACTCCTCGTTCATCTGAAACTGAGAAATATCAGTTTCTCTATTTTCCCGTATACCTTGTTCTCTGTATCTTCCAAATGCTCGATTTTCAGCAGTTTGTCAATTTATCGCATTTCCAGCTTCTCGGCAGTTAACGCAACATCAATTTCTCCATGTTCTTCAATTTAAGAAAACTTGTTTCTCAGTATATAGCAAAATATCAATTTCTAGCAATTGATTTAATTCTGGCATTTTCTCTATCTGCTCATGTTTCTCATTTCCCAACTTTATACAATCTCCCATTTCAATCAGATTCGCTGCTTGTAGCTTCTGCTCATTCTGTGAATGTATAAAATTCTCAATGTCCATCATTTCCCTACATCTACTAATTTCAACTGTTCAACTGCATTAATGTCTCTATCTCTCATAATATCCACATTTACAACGACTCCTCGTTCATCTGACACTGAGAAATATCAGTTTCTCTATTTTTCAGTATACCTTGTTCTCTGTATCTTCCAAATGCTCGATTTTCAGCAGTTGGTCAATTTATCGCTTTTCCAGCTTCTCGGCAGTTAACGCAACATCAATTTCTCCATATTCTTCAATTTAAGAAAACCTGTTTCTCAGTATATAGCAAAATATCAATTTCTAGCAATTGATCAAATTTTGGTACTTTCTCTATCTCCTCATGTTTCCCATTTCCCATATTTGTAGAATCTCCCATTTCAATGAGATTCGCTGCTTGTAGCTTCTGTTCATTCTGAGAATGTATAAAATTCTCCATGTCCATCATTTCCCTACATCTACTAATTTCAACTGTTCAACTGCATTAATGTCTCTATCTCTCATAATATCCACATTTACAACGACTCCTCGTTCATCTGACTCTGAGAAATATCAGTTTCTCTATTTTACAGTATACCTTGTTCTCTGTATCTTCCAAATGCTCGATTTTCAGCAGTTGGTCAATTTATCGCTTTTCCAGCTTCTCGGCATGCAACGCAACATCAATTTCTCCATATTCTTCAATTTAAGAAAACTTGTTTCTCAGTATCTTACAAAATATCAATTTCTAGCAATTGATTTAATTCTGGCATTTTCTCTATCTGCTCATGTTTCTCATTTCCCAACTTTATACAATCTCCCATTTCAATCAGATTCGCTGCTTGTAACTTCTGTACATTCTGTGAATGTAGATAATTCTCCATTTCCATCAGTTTCCCTAAATCTACTAATTTCAACTGTTCAACTGCATTAATGTCTCTAGCTCTCACTATATCCACATTTGCAATGAATCCTCGTTCATCTGAAAATAAAAAATATCAGTTTCTCTATTTTTCAGTATACCTTGTTCTCTGTATATTCCAAATGATCGCTTTTCAGCAGTTTGCCAATTCAGCACATTTGCAGCTTCTCGGCAGTTAACGCAACATCAATTACTCTATCGCCTTCAATTTAAGAAAACTTGTTCCTCAGTATCTAGCAAAATATCAATTTCTAGCAATTGATCAAATTTTGGTATTTTCTCTATCTCCTCGTGTTTCCCATTTCACATATTTGTAGAATCTCCCATTTCAATGAGATTCGCTGCTTGTAGCTTCTGTTCATTCTGAGAATGTATAAAATTCTCCATGTCCATCATTTCCCTACATCTACTAATTTCAACTGTTCAACTGCATTAATGTCTCTATCTCTCATAATATCCACATTTACAACGACTCCTCGTTCATCTGACACTGAGAAATATCAGTTTCTCTATTTTTCAGTATACCTTGTTCTCTGTATCTTCCAAATGCTCGATTTTCAGCATTATGTCAATTCAGCGCTTTTTCAGCTTCTTGGAATTCAACGCAACATCAATTTCTCCATATACTTCAATTTAAGAAAACTTGTTTCTCATTATCTAGCTAAATATCAATTTCTAGCAATTGATTTAATTCTGGCATTTTCTCTATCTCCTCATGTTTATCATTTCCCAACTTTATACAATCTCCCATTTCAATCAGATTCGCTGCTTGTAGCTTCTGTACATTCTGTGAATGTAGGAAAATCTCCATTTCCATCAGTTTCCCTGTATCTTCTAATTTCTACTGTACAACTGCACTAATGTCTGCATCTCTCGCAATGTCCACATTCACAACGACTCCTCGTTCATCTGAAACTGAGAAATATCAGAATGTCTATTTAACAGTATACCTTTTTCTCATTACATTCCAAATGATCGCTTTTCTGCAGTTTGCCAATTCAGCACATTTGCAGCTTCTCGGCAGTTAACGCAACATCAATTACTCCATATCCTTCCATTTTAGAAAACTTGTTTCCCAGTATCTAGCAAAATATCAATTTCTAGCAATTGACCAAAATCAGGCATTTTCTCTATCTCCTCATGTTTCCCATTTCCCATATTTGTAAAATCTACCATTTCAATGAGATTCGCTGCTTGTAGCTTCTGTTCATTCTGAGAATGTACAAAATTCTCCAATTCCATCAGTTTCCCTTTATCTACTAATTTCTACTCTTCAACTGCATTAATGTCCCCATCTCTCGCAATATCCACATTCACAACGACTCCTCGTTCATCTGAAACTGAGAAATATCAGTTTCTCTATTTTTCCGTATACCTTGTTCTCTGTATCTTCCAAATGCTCGATTTTCAGCAGTTTGTCAATTTATCGCATTTCCAGCTTCTCTGCAGTTAACGCAACATCAATTTCTCGATGTTCTTCAATTTAAGAAAGCTTGTTTCTCAGTATCTAGCAAAATATCAATTTCTAGCAATTGATTTAATTCTGGCATTTTCTCTATCTGCTCATGTTTCTCATTTCCCAACTTTATACAATCTCCCATTTCAATCAGATTCCCTGCTTGCAGCTTCTGCTCATTCTGTGAATGTAGAAAATTCTCCATTTCCATCAGTTTCCCTAAATCTACTAATTTCAACTGTTCAACTGCATTAATGTCTCTAGCTCTCACTATATCCACATTTGCAATGAATCCTCGTTCATCTGAAACTGAAAAATATCAGTTTCTCTATTTTTCAGTATACCTTGTTCTCTGTATATTCCAAATGATCGCTTTTCAGCAGTTTGCCAATTCAGCATATTTGCAGCTTCTCGGCAGTTAACGCAACATCAATTACTCTATCGCCTTCAATTTAAGAAAACTTGTTCCTCAGTATCTAGCAAAATATCAATTTCTAGCAATTGATCAAATTTTGGTATTTTCTCTATCTCCTCATGTTTCCCATTTCACATATTTGTAGAATCTCCCATTTCAATGAGATTCGCTGCTTGTAGCTTCTGTTCATTCTGAGAATGTATAAAATTCTCCATGTCCATCATTTCCCTACATCTACTAATTTCAACTGTTCAACTGCATTAATGTCTCTATCTCTCATAATATCCAGATTTACAACGACTCCTCGTTCATCTGACACTGAGAAATATCAGTTTCTCTATTTTTCAGTATACCTTGTTCTCTGTATCTTCCAAATGCTCGATTTTCAGCAGTTGGTCAATTTATCGCTTTTCCAGCTTCTCGGCATGCAACGCAACATCAATTTCTCCATATTCTTCAATTTAAGAAAACTTGTTTCTCAGTATATAGCAAAATATCAATTTCTAGCAATTGATTTAATTCTGGCATTTTCTCTATCTGCTCATGTTTCTCATTTCCCAACTTTATACAATCTCCCATTTCAATCAGATTCGCTGCTTGTAACTTCTGTACATTCTGTGAATGTAGAAAATTCTCCATTTCCATCAGTTTCCCTAAATCTACTAATTTCAACTGTTCAACTGCATTAATGTCTCTAGCTCTCACTATATCCACATTTGCAATGTATCCTCCTTCATCTGAAACTGAAAAATATCAGTTTCTCTATTTTTCAGTATACCTTGTTCTCTGTATATTCCAAATGATCGCTTTTCAGCAGTTTGCCAATTCAGCACATTTGCAGCTTCTCGGCAGTTAACGCAACATCAATTACTCCATATCCTTCCATTTTAGAAATCTTGTTTCCCAGTATCTAGCAAAATATCAATTTCTAGCAATTGACCAAAATCTGGCATTTTCTCTATCCCATCATGTTTCCCATTTCACATATTTGTAAAACCTACCATTTCAATGAGATTCGCAGCTTGTAGCTTCTGTTCATTCGGTGAATGTACAAAATTCTCCATGTCCATCATTTCCCAACATCTACTAATTTCAACTGTTCAACTGCATTAATGTCTGCATCTCTCGTAATATCCACATTTACAACGACTGCTCGTTCATCTGAAACTGAGAAATATCAGATTCTCTATTTTTCAGTGTACCTTGTTCTCTGTATCTTCCAAATACTAGATTTTCAGCATTTTGTCAATTCAGCGCTTTTTCAGCTTCTTGGAATTCAACGCAACATCAATTTCTCCATATACTTCAATTTAAGAAAACTTGTTTCTCACTATCTAGCTAAATATCAAATTCTAGCAATTGATTTAATTCTGGCATTTTCTCTATCTCCTCATGATTATCATTTCCCAACTTTATACAATCTCCCATTTCAATCAGATTCGCTGCTTGTAGCTTCTGTACATTCTGTGAATGTAGAAAAATCTCCATTTCCATCAGTTTCCCTGTATCTTCTAATTTCTACTGTACAACTGCACTAATGTCTCGATCTATCGCAATATCCACATTCACAACGACTCCTCGTTCATCTGAAACTGAGAAATAACAGTTTCTCTATTTTTCCATATACCTTATTCTCTGTATCTTCCAAATGCTCGATTTTCAGCAGTTTGTCAATTTATCGCATTTCCAGCTTCACGGCATCCAACGCAACATCAATTTCTCCATGTTCTTCAATTTAAGAAAACTTGTTTCTCAGTATCTAGCAAAATATCAATTTCTAGCAATTGATTTAATTTTGGCATTTTCCCTATCTGCTCATGTTTCTCATTTCCCAACTTTATGCAATCTCCCATTTCAATCAGATTCGCTGCTTGTAGCTTCTGTACATTCTGTGAATGTAGAAAATTCTCCATTTCCATCAGTTTCCCTAAATCTACTAATTTCAACTGTTCAACTGCATTAATGTCTCTAGCTCTCACTATATCCACATTTGCAATGAATCCTCGTTCATCTGAAACTGAAAAATATCAGATTCTCTATTTAACAGTATACCTTGATCTCATTACATTCCAAATGATCGCTTTTCAGCAGTTTGCCAATTCAGCACATTTGCAGCTTCTCGGCAGTTAACGCAACATCAATTACTCCATAACCTTCAATTTAAGAAAACTTGTTTCCCAGTATTAGGCAAAATATCAATTTCTAGCAATTGATCAAAATCTGGCATTTTCTCTATCTCATCATGTTTCCCATTTCACATATTTGTAAAACCTACCATTTCAATGAGATTCGCTGCTTGTAGCTTCTGTTCATTCTGAGAATGTACAAAATTCTCAAATTCCATCATTTCCCTCCATCTACTAATTTCAACTGTTCAACTGCATTAATGTCTCTATCTCTCGTAATATCCACATTTACAACGACTCCTCGTTCATCTGAAACTGAGAAATATCAGTTTCTCTACTTTTCAGTATACCTTGTTCTCTGTATCTTCCAAATGCTCGATTCTCAGCATTTTGTCAAGTCAGCACATGTCCGGCTTCTCAGCATTCTACGTAACATCAGTTTCTCGATATCCTTCAATATAAGAAAACTTACTTCTTAGTATCTAGCAAAATATCAATTTCTACCAATTGTTCAAATTCTGGCATTTTCTCTATCTCATCATGTTTCCCATTTCCCATATTTGTAAAATCTCCCATTTCAATGAGATTCGCTGCTTGTGGCCTCTGTTCATTCTGTGAATGTACAAAATTCTCCATTTCCATTAGTTTCCATATATATTCTAATTTCTACTGTTCAACTGCATTAATTGATCCATCTCTCACAATATCTACATTTACATCGACTCCTCGTTCATCTGAAACTGAGAAATATCAGTTTCTCTATTTTTCAGTATACCTTGTTCTCTGTATCTTCCAAATGCTGGATTTTCAGCATTCTGTCAATTCATTACATTTCCAGCTTCTCGGCATTCAATGCAACATCAGTTTCTCCATATCCTTCAATATAAGAAAACATTTTTCTCAGTATCTAGGAAATTATCATTTCTAGCAATTCATCAACTTCTGCCATTTTCTCTATCTCCTCGTGTTTCCCATTTGCCAACTTTATTAAATCTCCCATTTCATTCCGAATCGCAGCTTGTAGCTTCTGTTCGTTCTGTGAATGTACAAAATTCTCCAATTCCATCAGTTTCCCTTTATCTACTAATTTCTACTGTTCAACTGCATTAATGTCTGCATCTCTCGCAATATTCGCATTTACAATGAATCCTCGTTCATCTGAAACTGAAAAATCTCAGTTTCTCTATTTTTCAGTATACCTTGTTTTCTGTATCTTCCAAATGCTCGATTCTCAGCATTTTGTCAAGTCAGCACACTTGCAGCTTCTGGGCATTCAACGCAACATCAGTTTCTCCATATCCTTCAATTTAAGAAAATTTGTTTCTCATTATCTAGCAAAATATCAATTTCTAGCAAATGATCAAATTCTGGTATTTTCTCTGTCTCCTCATGTTTCCCATTTCCCATATATGTAAGGTCTCCGATTTCAATGAGATTCGCTGCTTGTAGCCTCTGTTCATTCTGCGAATGTACAAAATTCTCCATTTCCATCAGTTTCCATATATCTTCTAATTTCTACTGTTCAACTGCATTAATATATCCATCTCTCACAATATCTACATTTACATCGACTCCTCGTTCATCTGAAACTGAGAAATATCAGTTTCTCTATTTTTCAGTATACCTTGTTCTCTGTATCTTCCAAATGCTCGATTTTCAGCATTCTGTCAATTCATTGCATTTCCAGCTTCTCGGCATTCAACGCAACATCAATTTCTCCATATTCTTCAATATAAGAAAACTTGTTTCTCAGCATCTAGCAAAATATCAATTTCTAGCAATTGATCAAATTCTGGCATTATCTCTAGCTCCTCATGTTTCCCATTTGCCAACATTATTAAATCTCCCATTTCAATCCGAATCGCAGCTTGTAGCTTCTGTTCGTTCTGTGAATGTACAAAATTCTCCAATTCCATCAGTTTCCCTTTATCTACTAATTTCTACTGTTCAACTGCATTAATGTCTGCATCTGTCGCAATATTCGCATTTACAATGAATCCTCGTTCATCTGAATCTGAAAAATCTCAGTTTCTCTATTTTTCAGTATACCTTGTTTTCTGTATCTTCCAAATGTTCGATTCTCAGCATTTTGTCAAGTCAGCACATTTGCAGCTTCTGGGCATTCAACGCAACATCAGTTTCTCCATATCCTTCAATTTAAGAAAATTTGTTTCTCATTATCTAGCAAAATATCAATTTCTAGCAAATGATCAAATTCTGGTATTTTCTCTGTCTCCTCATGTTTCCCATTTCCCATATATGTAAGGTCTCCGATTTCAATGAGATTCGCTGCTTGTAGCTTCTGTTCATTCTGTGAATGTACAAAATTCTCCAGTTCCATCTGTTTCCCTATATCTTCTAATTCCTGCTGTTCAACTGCATTAATGTCTCCATCTATCGCAATATCCACATTTACAACGACTACTCGTTCATCTGAAACTGAGCAATATCAGTTTCTCTATTTTGCACTATCCCTTGTTCTCTGTGTATTCCAAATGATCGGTTTTCAGCATTTTGCCAATTCAGCACATTTCCAGCTTCTCAGCATTCAACGCAACATCAGTTTCTCCATTACCTTCAAATTAAGAAAACTTGTTTCCCAGTATCTAGCAAAATATCAATTTCTAGGAAATGATCAAATTCTGGCATTTTCTCTATCTCCTCATGTTTCTCACTTCTCAACTTTATAAAATCTCCCATTTCAATCAGATTCGCGGCTTCTACCTTCAGTACATTCTGTGCAAGTGGAAATTCTCCATTTCCATTAGTTTCCCTAAATCTTCTAATTTCAACTGTTCAACTGCATTAATGTCTCTATCTCTCACTATATCCACATTTGCAATGAATCCACGTTCATCTGAAAATAAAAAATATCAGTTTCTCTATTTTTCAGTATACCTTGTTCTCTGTATATTCCAAATAATCACTTTTAAGCAGTTTGCCAATTCAGCACATTTGCAGCTACTCGGCAGTTAACGGCACATCAATTACCCCATCTCCTTCAATTTAAGAAAACTTGTTCCTCAGTATCTAGCAAAATATCAATTTCTAGGAATTGATCAAATTATGCTATTTTCTCTATCTCCTCATGTTTCCCATTTCACATATTTGTAAAATCTCCAATTTCAATGAGATTCGCTGCCTGTTGCTTGTGTTCATTCTGAGAATGTACAAAATTCTCCATTACCATCATTTCCCTACATCTACTAATTTCAACTGATCAATGCATTAATGTCTCTATCTCTCATAATATCCACATTTACAACGACTCCCCGTCATCTGAAACTGAGAAATATCAGTTTCTCTATTTTTCAGTATACCTTGTTCTCTGTATCTTCCAAATGCTCGATTCTCAGCATTCTGTCAAGTCAGCACATTTCCAGCTTCTCAGCATTCAACGCAACATCAGTTTCTCGATATCCTTCAATATAAGAAAACTTATTTCTCAGTATCTAGGAAAACATCAATTTCTAGCAATTGATCAAATTCTGGCATTTTCTCTATCTCCTCATGCCCATATTTGTAAAATCTCCCATTTCAATAAGATTCGCTGCTTGTAGCTACTGTTCATTCTGTAATTGTTCAAAATTCTCCATTTCCATTAGTTTCCCAAAATCTTCTATTTTCAACTGTTCAACAGCAATAATGTCTCCATCTCTCACAATATCCACGTTTAAAACGATTCCTCGTTCATCTGAAACTGAAAAATCACTTCTTCGCTATTTTGCAGTATACCTTGTTGGCTTTATTTTCCAAATGCACGATTTTCAGCAGTTTGTCAATCAGCGCATTTCAAGCTTCTCAGCATTCAACGCAACATCAGTTTCTTCATATCCTTCAATTTAAGTAAACTCGTTTCTCAGTATCTAGCCAAATATCAATTTCAACCAATTGATCAAATTCTAGCATTTTCTCTATCTCCTCATGTTTGCCATTTCCCATATGTGAAAAATCTCCCATTTCAATGAGATTCGCTGCTTGTAGCTTCTGTTCATTCTGTGAATGTACAAAATTCTCCAATTCCATCAGTATCTCTTTATCTACTAATTTCTACTGTTCAACTGCATTAATGTCTCTATCTCTCACAATATCCACTTTACAACGGCTCCTGTTTCATCAGAAACTGTAAAATCTCTGCTACTCTATTTTACAGTATACTTTGTTCTCCCGATCTTCCAAAAGCTCGATTTTAGGCAGGTTGTCAATTCCGCACATTTCCAGGTTCTCAGCATTCAACGCAAATCCAGTTTCTCCATATCCTTCAATTTAAGAAAACTTCTTTAACAGTATTTAGCAAAATATCAATTTCTAGCATTTGACCAAAATCTGGCATTTTCTCTATCTCCTCATATTTGTAAAATCTCCCATTTCGATGAGATTCGCTGTTTGTAGCTTCTGCTCATTCTGTGAATGTACAAAATTAGCCAAATCCATCAGTTTCCCTTTATCTACTAATTTCTACTGTTCAACTTCATTCAAGTCTCAATCTCTCATAATATCCACATTTACAACGACTCCTCGTTCATCTGAAACTGAAAAATATCAGTTTCTCTATTTTCAGCATATCTTGTTCTCTGTATATTCCAAATGATCGCTTTTCAGCAGTTTGCCAATTCAGCACATTTGCAGCTTCTCAGCATTCAACGGAACATCAGTTTCTCCATATCCATCAATTTACGAACACTTGTTCCTGAGTATCTAGCAAAATATCAATTTCTAGCAATTGATCAAATTCTGGCATTTTCTCTATCTCCTCATGTTTCCCATTTCCCATATTTGTAAAATCTCCCATTTCAATGAGATTCGCTGCTTGTGGCCTCTGTTCAGTCTGCGAATGTACAAAATTCTCCATTTCCATCAGTTTCCATATATCTTCTAATTTTTACTGTTCAACTGCATTAACTGATCCATCTCTCACGATATCTACATTTACATCGACTCCTCGTTCATCTGAAACTGAGAAATATCAGTTTCTCTATTTTTCAGTATAACTTGTTCTCTGTATCTTCCAAATGCTGGATTTTCAGCATTCTGTCAATTCATTGCATTTCCAGCTTCTCGGCATTCAATGCGACATCAGATTCTCCATATCCTTCAATATAAGAAAACATGTTTCTCAGTATCTAGGAAATTATCATTTCTAGCAATTCTTCAAATTCTGCCATTTTCACTATCTCCTCATGTTTCCCATTTGCCAACTTTATTAAATCTCCCATTTCATTCCGAATCGCTGCTTGTAGCTTCTGTTCATTCTGTGAATGTACAAAATTCTCCAATTCCCTCAGTTTCCCTTTATCTACTAATTTCTACTGTTCAACTGCATTAATGTCTGCATCTCTCGCAATATCCACATTTACAATGAATCCTCGTTCATCTGAAACTGAAAAATCTCAGTTTCTCTATTTTTCAGTATACCTTGTTTTCTGTATCTTCCAAATGCTCGATTCTCAGCATTTTGTCAAGTCAGCACATTTGCAGCATCTCAGCATTCAACGCAACATCAGTTTCTCCATATCCTTCAATTTAAGAAAATTTGTTTCTCATTATCTAGCAAAATATCAATTTCTAGCAAATGATCAAATTCTGGTATTTTCTCTGTCTCCTCATGTTTCCCATTTCCCATATATGTAAGGTCTCCGATTTCAATGAGATTCGCTGCTTGTAGCTTCTGTTCATTCTGTGAATGTACAAAATTCTCCAGTTCCATCTGTTTCCCTATATCTTCTAATTCCTGCTGTTCAACTGCATTAATGTCTCCATCTATCGCAATATCCACATTTACAACGACTCCTCTTCATCTGAAACTGAGAAATATCAGTTTCTCTATTTTTCAGTATACCTTATTCTCTGTATCTTCCAAATGCTCGATTTTCAGCAGTTTGTCAATTTATCGCATTTCCAGCTTCTCGGCTTCCAACGCAACAGCAATTTCTCCATATTCTTCAAGAAAAGAAAACTTGTTTCTCAGTATCTAGCAAAATATCAATTTCTAGCAATTGATATAATTCTGGCATTTTCGCAACTGCTCATGTTTCCCATTTCCCAACTTTATACAAACTCCCATTTCAATCAGATTCGCTGCTTGTAGCTTCTGTACATTTTGTGAATGTACAAAATTCTCCATTTCCATCAGTTTCCCTAAATCTACTAATTTCAACTGTTCAACAGCATTAATGTCTCTAGCTCTCACTAAATGCACATCTGCAATGAATCCTCGTACATCTGAAACTGAAAAATATCAGTTTCTCTATTTATCAGTATATCTTGTTCTCTGTATATTCCAAATGATCGCTTTTCAGCAGTTTGCCAATTCAGCACATTTGCTGTTTCTCGGCAGTTAACGCAACATCAATTACTCTATATCCTTCAATTTCAGAAAACTTGGTCCTCAGTATCTAGCAAAACATCAATTTCTAGCAATTGATCAAATTCAGGTATTTTCTCTATCTCCTCATGTTTCCCATTTCCCATATTACTAAAATCTCCCATTTCAATGAGATTCGCTGCTTGTAGCCTCTGTTCATTCTGCGAATGTACAAAATTCTCCATTTCCATCAGTTTCCATATATCTTCTAATTTCTACTGTTCAACTGCATTAATATATCCATCTCTCACAATATCTACATTTACATCGACTCCTCGTTCATCTGAAACTGAGAAATATCAGTTTCTCTATTTTTCAGTATACCTTGTTCTCTGTATCTTCCAAATGCTCGATTTTCAGCATTCTGTCAATTCATTGCATTTCCAGCTTCTCGGCATTCAACGCAACATCAATTTCTCCATATTCTTCAATATAAGAAAACTTGTTTCTCAGTATCTAGCAAAATATCAATTTCTAGCATTTGATCAAATTCTGGCATTATCTCTAGCTCCTCATGTTTCCCATTTGCCAACATTATTAAATCTCCCATTTCAATCCGAATCGCAGCTTGTAGCTTCTGTTCGTTCTGTGAATGTACAAAATTCTCCAATTCCCTCAGTTTCCCTTTATCTACTAATTTCTACTGTTCAACTGCATTAATGTCTGCATCTCTCGCAATATTTGCATTTACAATGAATCCTCGTTCATCTGAATCTGAAAAATCTCAGTTTCTCTATTTTTCAGTATACCTTGTTTTCTGTATCTTCCAAATGTTCGATTCTCAGCATTTTGTCAAGTCAGCACATTTGCAGCTTCTGGGCATTCAACGCAACATCAGTTTCTCCATATCCTTCAATTTAAGAAAACTTGTTTCTCAGTATCTAGCTAAATATCAATTTCTATCAAATGATCAAATTCTGGTATTTTCTCTGTCTCCTCATGTTTCCCATTTCCCATATATGTAAGGTCTCCGATTTCAATGAGATTCGCTGCTTGTAGCTTCTGTTCATTCTGTGAATGTACAAAATTCTCCAGTTCCATCTGTTTCCCTATATCTTCTAATTCCTGCTGTTCAACTGCATTAATGTCTCCATCTATCGCAATATCCACATTTACAACGACTACTCGTTCATCTGAAACTGAGCAATATCAGTTTCTCTATTTTGCACTATCCCTTGTTCTCTGTGTATTCCAAATGATCGGTTTTCAGCATTTTGCCAATTCAGCACATTTCCAGCTTCTCTGCATTCAACGCAACATCAGTTTCTCCATTACCTTCAAATTAAGAAAACTTGTTTCCCAGTATCTAGCAAAATATCAATTTCTAGGAAATGATCAAATTCTGGCATTTTCTCTATCTCCTCATGTTTCTCATTTCTCAACTTTATAAAATCTCCCATTTCAATCAGATTCGCGGCTTCTACCTTCAGTACATTCTGTGCAAGTGGAAATTCTCCATTTCCATTAGTTTCCCTAAATCTTCTAATTTCAACTGTTCAACTGCATTAATGTCTCTATCTCTCACTATATCCACATTTGCAATGAATCCACGTTCATCTGAAAATAAGAAATATCAGTTTCTCTATTTTTCAGTATACCTTGTTCTCTGTATATTCCAAATAATCGCTTTTAAGCAGTTTGCCAATTCAGCACATTTGCAGCTACTCGGCAGTTAACGGCACATCAATTACCCCATCTCCTTCAATTTAAGAAAACTTGTTCCTCAGTATCTAGCAAAATATCAATTTCTAGGAATTGATCAAATTATGCTATTTTCTCTATCTCCTCATGTTTCCCATTTCACATATTTGTAAAATCTCCAATTTCAATGAGATTCGCTGCCTGTTGCTTGTGTTCATTCTGAGGATGTACAAAATTCTCCATTACCATCATTTCCCTACATCTACTAATTTCAACTGATCAATGCATTAATGTCTCTATCTCTCATAATATCCACATTTACAACGACTCCCCGTCATCTGAAACTGAGAAATATCAGTTTCTCTATTTTTCAGTATACCTTGTTCTCTGTATCTTCCAAATGCTCGATTCTCAGCATTCTGTCAAGTCAGCACATTTCCAGCTTCTCAGCATTCAACGCAACATCAGTTTCTCGATATCCTTCAATATAAGAAAACTTATTTCTCAGTATCTAGGAAAACATCAATTTCTAGCAATTGATCAAATTCTGGCATTTTCTCTATCTCCTCATGTTTCCCATTGCCCATATTTGTAAAATCTCCCATTTCAATAAGATTCGCTGCTTGTAGCTACTGTTCATTCTGTAATTGTTCAAAATTCTCCATTTCCATTAGTTTCCCAAAATCTTCTATTTTCAACTGTTCAACAGCAATAATGTCTCCATCTCTCACAATATCCACGTTTAAAACGACTCCTGGTTCATCTGAAACTGAAAAATCGCTTCTTCGCTATTTTGCAGTATACCTTGTTGGCTTTATTTTCCAAATGCGCGATTTTCAGCAGTTTGTCAATCAGCGCATTTCAAGCTTCTCAGCATTCAACGCAACATCAGTTTCTTCATATCCTTCAATTTAAGTAAACTCGTTTCTCAGTATCTAGCCAAATATCAATTTCAACCAATTGATCAAATTCTAGCATTTTCTCTATCTCCTCATGTTTGCCATTTCCCATATGTGAAAAATCTCCCATTTCAATGAGATTCGCTGCTTGTAGCTTCTGTTCATTCTGTGAATGTACAAAATTCTCCAATTCCATCAGTATCTCTTTATCTACTAATTTCTACTGTTCAACTGCATTAATGTCTCTATCTCTCACAATATCCACTTTACAACGGCTCCTGTTTCATCAGAAACTGTAAAATCTCTGCTACTCTATTTTACAGTATACTTTGTTCTCCCGATCTTCCAAAAGCTCGATTTTAGGCAGGTTGTCAATTCCGCACATTTCCAGGTTCTCAGCATTCAACGCAAATCCAGTTTCTCCATATCCTTCAATTTAAGAAAACTTCTTTAACAGTATTTAGCAAAATATCAATTTCTAGCATTTGACCAAAATCTGGCATTTTCTCTATCTCCTCATATTTGTAAAATCTCCCATTTCGATGAGATTCGCTGTTTGTAGCTTCTGCTCATTCTGTGAATGTACAAAATTAGCCAAATCCATCAGTTTCCCTTTATCTACTAATTTCTACTGTTCAACTTCATTCAAGTCTCAATCTCTCATAATATCCACATTTACAACGACTCCTCGTTCATCTGAAACTGAAAAATATCAGTTTCTCTATTTTCAGCATATCTTGTTCTCTGTATATTCCAAATGATCGCTTTTCAGCAGTTTGCCAATTCAGCACATTTGCAGCTTCTCAGCATTCAACGGAACATCAGTTTCTCCATATCCATCAATTTACGAACACTTGTTCCTGAGTATCTAGCAAAATATCAATTTCTAGCAATTGATCAAATTCTGGCATTTTCTCTATCTCCTCATGTTTCCCATTTCCCATATTTGTAAAATCTCCCATTTCAATGAGATTCGCTGCTTGTGGCCTCTGTTCAGTCTGCGAATGTACAAAATTCTCCATTTCCATCAGTTTCCATATATCTTCTAATTTTTACTGTTCAACTGCATTAACTGATCCATCTCTCACGATATCTACATTTACATCGACTCCTCGTTCATCTGAAACTGAGAAATATCAGTTTCTCTATTTTTCAGTATAACTTGTTCTCTGTATCTTCCAAATGCTGGATTTTCAGCATTCTGTCAATTCATTGCATTTCCAGCTTCTCGGCATTCAATGCGACATCAGTTTCTCCATATCCTTCAATATAAGAAAACATGTTTCTCAGTATCTAGGAAATTATCATTTCTAGCAATTCTTCAAATTCTGCCATTTTCACTATCTCCTCATGTTTCCCATTTGCCAACTTTATTAAATCTCCCATTTCATTCCGAATCGCTGCTTGTAGCTTCTGTTCATTCTGTGAATGTACAAAATTCTCCAATTCCCTCAGTTTCCCTTTATCTACTAATTTCTACTGTTCAACTGCATTAATGTCTGCATCTCTCGCAATATCCACATTTACAATGAATCCTCGTTCATCTGAAACTGAAAAATCTCAGTTTCTCTATTTTTCAGTATACCTTGTTTTCTGTATCTTCCAAATGCTCGATTCTCAGCATTTTGTCAAGTCAGCACATTTGCAGCATCTCAGCATTCAACGCAACATCAGTTTCTCCATATCCTTCAATTTAAGAAAATTTGTTTCTCATTATCTAGCAAAATATCAATTTCTAGCAAATGATCAAATTCTGGTATTTTCTCTGTCTCCTCATGTTTCCCATTTCCCATATATGTAAGGTCTCCGATTTCAATGAGATTCGCTGCTTGTAGCTTCTGTTCATTCTGTGAATGTACAAAATTCTCCAGTTCCATCTGTTTCCCTATATCTTCTAATTCCTGCTGTTCAACTGCATTAATGTCTCCATCTATCGCAATATCCACATTTACAACGACTCCTCTTCATCTGAAACTGAGAAATATCAGTTTCTCTATTTTTCAGTATACCTTATTCTCTGTATCTTCCAAATGCTCGATTTTCAGCAGTTTGTCAATTTATCGCATTTCCAGCTTCTCGGCTTCCAACGCAACAGCAATTTCTCCATATTCTTCAAGAAAAGAAAACTTGTTTCTCAGTATCTAGCAAAATATCAATTTCTAGCAATTGATATAATTCTGGCATTTTCGCAACTGCTCATGTTTCCCATTTCCCAACTTTATACAAACTCCCATTTCAATCAGATTCGCTGCTTGTAGCTTCTGTACATTTTGTGAATGTACAAAATTCTCCATTTCCATCAGTTTCCCTAAATCTACTAATTTCAACTGTTCAACAGCATTAATGTCTCTAGCTCTCACTAAATGCACATCTGCAATGAATCCTCGTACATCTGAAACTGAAAAATATCAGTTTCTCTATTTATCAGTATATCTTGTTCTCTGTATATTCCAAATGATCGCTTTTCAGCAGTTTGCCAATTCAGCACATTTGCTGTTTCTCGGCAGTTAACGCAACATCAATTACTCTATATCCTTCAATTTCAGAAAACTTGGTCCTCAGTATCTAGCAAAACATCAATTTCTAGCAATTGATCAAATTCAGGTATTTTCTCTATCTCCTCATGTTTCCCATTTCCCATATTACTAAAATCTCCCATTTCAATGAGATTCGCTGCTTGTAGCCTCTGTTCATTCTGCGAATGTACAAAATTCTCCATTTCCATCAGTTTCCATATATCTTCTAATTTCTACTGTTCAACTGCATTAATATATCCATCTCTCACAATATCTACATTTACATCGACTCCTCGTTCATCTGAAACTGAGAAATATCAGTTTCTCTATTTTTCAGTATACCTTGTTCTCTGTATCTTCCAAATGCTCGATTTTCAGCATTCTGTCAATTCATTGCATTTCCAGCTTCTCGGCATTCAACGCAACATCAATTTCTCCATATTCTTCAATATAAGAAAACTTGTTTCTCAGTATCTAGCAAAATATCAATTTCTAGCATTTGATCAAATTCTGGCATTATCTCTAGCTCCTCATGTTTCCCATTTGCCAACATTATTAAATCTCCCATTTCAATCCGAATCGCAGCTTGTAGCTTCTGTTCGTTCTGTGAATGTACAAAATTCTCCAATTCCCTCAGTTTCCCTTTATCTACTAATTTCTACTGTTCAACTGCATTAATGTCTGCATCTCTCGCAATATTTGCATTTACAATGAATCCTCGTTCATCTGAATCTGAAAAATCTCAGTTTCTCTATTTTTCAGTATACCTTGTTTTCTGTATCTTCCAAATGTTCGATTCTCAGCATTTTGTCAAGTCAGCACATTTGCAGCTTCTGGGCATTCAACGCAACATCAGTTTCTCCATATCCTTCAATTTAAGAAAACTTGTTTCTCAGTATCTAGCTAAATATCAATTTCTATCAAATGATCAAATTCTGGTATTTTCTCTGTCTCCTCATGTTTCCCATTTCCCATATATGTAAGGTCTCCGATTTCAATGAGATTCGCTGCTTGTAGCTTCTGTTCATTCTGTGAATGTACAAAATTCTCCAGTTCCATCTGTTTCCCTATATCTTCTAATTCCTGCTGTTCAACTGCATTAATGTCTCCATCTATCGCAATATCCACATTTACAACGACTACTCGTTCATCTGAAACTGAGCAATATCAGTTTCTCTATTTTGCACTATCCCTTGTTCTCTGTGTATTCCAAATGATCGGTTTTCAGCATTTTGCCAATTCAGCACATTTCCAGCTTCTCTGCATTCAACGCAACATCAGTTTCTCCATTACCTTCAAATTAAGAAAACTTGTTTCCCAGTATCTAGCAAAATATCAATTTCTAGGAAATGATCAAATTCTGGCATTTTCTCTATCTCCTCATGTTTCTCATTTCTCAACTTTATAAAATCTCCCATTTCAATCAGATTCGCGGCTTCTACCTTCAGTACATTCTGTGCAAGTGGAAATTCTCCATTTCCATTAGTTTCCCTAAATCTTCTAATTTCAACTGTTCAACTGCATTAATGTCTCTATCTCTCACTATATCCACATTTGCAATGAATCCACGTTCATCTGAAAATAAGAAATATCAGTTTCTCTATTTTTCAGTATACCTTGTTCTCTGTATATTCCAAATAATCGCTTTTAAGCAGTTTGCCAATTCAGCACATTTGCAGCTACTCGGCAGTTAACGGCACATCAATTACCCCATCTCCTTCAATTTAAGAAAACTTGTTCCTCAGTATCTAGCAAAATATCAATTTCTAGGAATTGATCAAATTATGCTATTTTCTCTATCTCCTCATGTTTCCCATTTCACATATTTGTAAAATCTCCAATTTCAATGAGATTCGCTGCCTGTTGCTTGTGTTCATTCTGAGAATGTACAAAATTCTCCATTACCATCATTTCCCTACATCTACTAATTTCAACTGATCAATGCATTAATGTCTCTATCTCTCATAATATCCACATTTACAACGACTCCCCGTCATCTGAAACTGAGAAATATCAGTTTCTCTATTTTTCAGTATACCTTGTTCTCTGTATCTTCCAAATGCTCGATTCTCAGCATTCTGTCAAGTCAGCACATTTCCAGCTTCTCAGCATTCAACGCAACATCAGTTTCTCGATATCCTTCAATATAAGAAAACTTATTTCTCAGTATCTAGGAAAACATCAATTTCTAGCAATTGATCAAATTCTGGCATTTTCTCTATCTCCTCATGTTTCCCATTGCCCATATTTGTAAAATCTCCCATTTCAATAAGATTCGCTGCTTGTAGCTACTGTTCATTCTGTAATTGTTCAAAATTCTCCATTTCCATTAGTTTCCCAAAATCTTCTATTTTCAACTGTTCAACAGCAATAATGTCTCCATCTCTCACAATATCCACGTTTAAAACGACTCCTGGTTCATCTGAAACTGAAAAATCGCTTCTTCGCTATTTTGCAGTATACCTTGTTGGCTTTATTTTCCAAATGCGCGATTTTCAGCAGTTTGTCAATCAGCGCATTTCAAGCTTCTCAGCATTCAACGCAACATCAGTTTCTTCATATCCTTCAATTTAAGTAAACTCGTTTCTCAGTATCTAGCCAAATATCAATTTCAACCAATTGATCAAATTCTAGCATTTTCTCTATCTCCTCATGTTTGCCATTTCCCATATGTGAAAAATCTCCCATTTCAATGAGATTCGCTGCTTGTAGCTTCTGTTCATTCTGTGAATGTACAAAATTCTCCAATTCCATCAGTATCTCTTTATCTACTAATTTCTACTGTTCAACTGCATTAATGTCTCTATCTCTCACAATATCCACTTTACAACGGCTCCTGTTTCATCAGAAACTGTAAAATCTCTGCTACTCTATTTTACAGTATACTTTGTTCTCCCGATCTTCCAAAAGCTCGATTTTAGGCAGGTTGTCAATTCCGCACATTTCCAGGTTCTCAGCATTCAACGCAAATCCAGTTTCTCCATATCCTTCAATTTAAGAAAACTTCTTTAACAGTATTTAGCAAAATATCAATTTCTAGCATTTGACCAAAATCTGGCATTTTCTCTATCTCCTCATATTTGTAAAATCTCCCATTTCGATGAGATTCGCTGTTTGTAGCTTCTGCTCATTCTGTGAATGTACAAAATTAGCCAAATCCATCAGTTTCCCTTTATCTACTAATTTCTACTGTTCAACTTCATTAAAGTCTCAATCTCTCATAATATCCACATTTACAACGACTCCTCGTTCATCTGAAACTGATAAATCTCAGTTTCTCTATTTTTCAGTATACCTTGTTCTCTGTATATTCGAAATGATCGCTTTTCAGCAGTTTGCCAATTCAGCACATTTCCTGCTTCTCAGCATTCAACGGAACATCAGTTACTCCATATCCTTCAATTTAAGAAAACTTGTTTCTCAGTATCTAGCAAAATATCAATTTCTAGCAATTGATTTAATTCTGGCAATTTCTCTATCTGCTCATCTTTCTCATGTCCCAACTTTATAAAATCTCCCATTTCAATCAGATTCGCTCCTTGTAGCTTCTGTACATTCTGTGAAGGTAGAAAATTCTCCATTTCCATCAGTTTCCCTAAATCTACTAATTTCAACTGTTCAACTTCATTAAAGTTTCAATCTCTCATAATATCCACATTTACAACGACTCCTCGTTCATCTGAAACTGAAAAATATCAGTTTCTCTATTTTTCAGTATATCTTGTTCTCTGTATATTCCAAATGATCGCTTTTCAGCAGTTTGCCAATTCAGCACATTTCCTGCTTCTCAGCATTCAACGCAACATCAGTTACTCCATATCCTTCAATTTAAGAAAACTTGTTTCTCAGTATCTAGCAAAATATCAATTTCTAGCAATTGATTTAATTCTGGCAATTTCTCTATCTGCTCATGTTTCTCATGTCCCAACTTTATAAAATCTCCCATTTCAATCAGATTCGCTGCTTGTAGCTTCTGCTCATTCTGTGAATGTAGAAAATTCTCCATTTCCATCAGTTTCCCTAAATCTACTAATTTCAACTGTTCAACTTCATTAAAGTCTCAATCTCTCATAATATCCACATTTACAACGACTCCTCGTTCATCTGAAACTGAAAAATATCAGTTTCTCTATTTATCAGTATATCTTGTTCTCTGTATATTCCAAAAGATCGCATTTCAGCAGTTTGCCAATTCAGCACATTTGCAGCTTCTCAGCATTCAACGGAACATCAGTTTCTCCATATCCATCAATTTACGAACACTTGTTCCTGAGTATCTAGCAAAATATCAATTTCTAGCAATTGATCAAATTCAGGTATTTTCTCTATCTCCTCATGTTTCCCATTTCCCATATTACTAAAATCTCCCATTTCAATGAGATTCGCTGCTTGTAGCCTCTGTTCATTCTGCGAATGTACAAAATTCTCCATTTCCATCAGTTTCCATATATCTTCTAATTTCTACTGTTCAACTGCATTAATATATCCATCTCTCACAATATCTACATTTACATCGACTCCTCGTTCATCTGAAACTGAGAAATATCAGTTTCTCTATTTTTCAGTATACCTTGTTCTCTGTATCTTCCAAATGCTCGATTTTCAGCATTCTGTCAATTCATTGCATTTCCAGCTTCTCGGCATTCAACGCAACATCAATTTCTCCATATTCTTCAATTTAAGAAAACTTGTTTCTCAGTATCTAGGAAATTATCATTTCTAGCAATTCTTCAAATTCTGCCATTTTCACTATCTCCTCATGTTTCCCATTTGCCAACTTTATTAAATCTCCCATTTCATTCCGAATCGCTGCTTGTAGCTTCTGTTCATTCTGTGAATGTACAAAATTCTCCAATTCCCTCAGTTTCCCTTTATCTACTAATTTCTACTGTTCAACTGCATTAATGTCTGCATCTCTCGCAATATCCACATTTACAATGAATCCTCGTTCATCTGAAACTGAAAAATCTCAGTTTCTCTATTTTTCAGTATACCTTGTTTTCTGTATCTTCCAAATGCTCGATTCTCAGCATTTTGTCAAGTCAGCACATTTGCAGCATCTCAGCATTCAACGCAACATCAGTTTCTCCATATCCTTCAATTTAAGAAAATTTGTTTCTCATTATCTAGCAAAATATCAATTTCTAGCAAATGATCAAATTCTGGTATTTTCTCTGTCTCCTCATGTTTCCCATTTCCCATATATGTAAGGTCTCCGATTTCAATGAGATTCGCTGCTTGTAGCTTCTGTTCATTCTGTGAATGTACAAAATTCTCCAGTTCCATCTGTTTCCCTATATCTTCTAATTCCTGCTGTTCAACTGCATTAATGTCTCCATCTATCGCAATATCCACATTTACAACGACTCCTCTTCATCTGAAACTGAGAAATATCAGTTTCTCTATTTTTCAGTATACCTTATTCTCTGTATCTTCCAAATGCTCGATTTTCAGCAGTTTGTCAATTTATCGCATTTCCAGCTTCTCGGCTTCCAACGCAACAGCAATTTCTCCATATTCTTCAAGAAAAGAAAACTTGTTTCTCAGTATCTAGCAAAATATCAATTTCTAGCAATTGATTTAATTCTGGCATTTTCGCAACTGCTCATGTTTCCCATTTCCCAACTTTATACAAACTCCCATTTCAATCAGATTCGCTGCTTGTAGCTTCTGTACATTTTGTGAATGTACAAAATTCTCCATTTCCATCAGTTTCCCTAAATCTACTAATTTCAACTGTTCAACAGCATTAATGTCTCTAGCTCTCACTATATGCACATCTGCAATGAATCCTCGTACATCTGAAACTGAAAAATATCAGTTTCTCTATTTATCAGTATATCTTGTTCTCTGTATATTCCAAATGATCGCTTTTCAGCAGTTTGCCAATTCAGCACATTTGCTGTTTCTCGGCAGTTAACGCAACATCAGTTACTCTATATCCTTCAATTTCAGAAAACTTGTTCCTCAGTATCTAGCAAAACATCAATTTCTAGCAATTGATCAAATTCAGGTATTTTCTCTATCTCCTCATGTTTCCCATTTCCCATATTACTAAAATCTCCCATTTCAATGAGATTCGCTGCTTGTAGCCTCTGTTCATTCTGCGAATGTACAAAATTCTCCATTTCCATCAGTTTCCATATATCTTCTAATTTCTACTGTTCAACTGCATTAATATATCCATCTCTCACAATATCTACATTGACATCGACTCCTCGTTCATCTGAAACTGAGAAATATCAGTTTCTCTATTTTGCACTATCCCTTGTTCTCTGTGTATTCCAAATGCTCGGTTTTCAGCATTTTGCCAATTCAGCACATTTCCAGCTTCTCAGCATTCAACGCAACATCAGTTTCTCCATTACCTTCAAATTAAGAAAACTTGTTTCCCAGTATCTAGCAAAATATCAATTTCTAGGAAATGATCAAATTATGCTATTTTCTCTATCTCCTCATGTTTCCCATTTCACATATTTGTAAAATCTCCAATTTCAATGAGATTCGCTGCCTGTTGCTTGTGTTCATTCTGAGAATGTACAAAATTCTCCATTACCATCATTTCCCTACATCTACTAATTTCAACTGATCAATGCATTAATGTCTCTATCTCTCATAATATCCACATTTACAACGACTCCCCGTCATCTGAAACTGAGAAATATCAGTTTCTCTATTTTTCAGTATACCTTGTTCTCTGTATCTTCCAAATGCTCGATTCTCAGCATTCTGTCAAGTCAGCACATTTCCAGCTTCTCAGCATTCAACGCAACATCAGTTTCTCGAAATCCTTCAATATAAGAAAACTTATTTCTCAGTATCTAGGAAAACATCAATTTCTAGCAATTGATCAAATTCTGGCATTTTCTCTATCTCCTCATGTTTCCCATTGCCCATATTTGTAAAATCTCCCATTTCAATAAGATTCGCTGCTTGTAGCTACTGTTCATTCTGTAATTGTTCAAAATTTTCCATTTCCATTAGTTTCCCAAAATCTTCTATTTTCAACTGTTCAACAGCAATAATGTCTCCATCTCTCACAATATCCACGTTTAAAACGACTCCTGGTTCATCTGAAACTGAAAAATCGCTTCTTCGCTATTTTGCAGTATACCTTGTTGGCTTTATTTTCCAAATGCGCGATTTTCAGCAGTTTGTCAATCAGCGCATTTCAAGCTTCTCAGCATTCAACGCAACATCAGTTTCTTCATATCCTTCAATTTAAGTAAACTCGTTTCTCAGTATCTAGCCAAATATCAATTTCAACCAATTGATCAAATTCTAGCATTTTCTCTATCTCCTCATGTTTGCCATTTCCCATATGTGAAAAATCTCCCATTTCAATGAGATTCGCTGCTTGTAGCTTCTGTTCATTCTGTGAATGTACAAAATTCTCCAATTCCATCAGTATCTCTTTATCTACTAATTTCTACTGTTCAACTGCATTAATGTCTCTATCTCTCACAATATCCACTTTACAACGGCTCCTGTTTCATCAGAAACTGTAAAATCTCTGCTACTCTATTTTACAGTATACTTTGTTCTCCCGATCTTCCAAAAGCTCGATTTTAGGCAGGTTGTCAATTCCGCACATTTCCAGGTTCTCGGCATTCAACGCAAATCCAGTTTCTCCATATCCTTCAATTTAAGAAAACTTCTTTAACAGTATTTAGCAAAATATCAATTTCTAGCATTTGACCAAAATCTGGCATTTTCTCTATC